>NC_136484.1:117817623-117877623 GCF_053919585.1 Euprymna scolopes | reverse complement strand
CTTTTGTTGTATCAAAGGTCCTGTTTTCCTTTCACTGTTCCGATTTATATCAGTATCATCTTAATCTCGCTTCTTTTACTGCTATTTTTTCCTTCACTTCCTCCGGTTTTTGTTGAGCCTTTCATCTCTGGTCGCATTTCTACTTTTCCAACTTCTTCTGTTAGTTTTCATCTTGTTAATCGTTTTGGCTTCTTTCTTTAGTATGTTTATCTGGGTTTCCAGCCTCACTTCCCATCCCGGTTTTGTTGGTCTTTTTTTCTTTCTCAGTCCTTTTCTTTTAACTTCATACTTACTGTTTTGGCACCTGCATAGATTAAATTGTTTAGGTCTGTAATAGTCTCTGTTGGGATGTATTGGAGAAGTTTGTCCACCTTCTTTATTTCAGTTTTTAGGTTTTTTCCACTCTTGGTTTCTTAAGGATGGAAGCTTTGTTTTTTCCTCGATGTTTTTTACTTCAGCTAATTCATTTTCATTAATTTCTATTGTTTTATGGGTCTCGGTCTCCATATTTCTTGTATCTGTTCCATCATTTATTTTTTATTGTATTTCATTCAGTTCTAGCTTTGAAAGCCAGCCTCTCTTGTGGATAAGTTTCGCCTGGTCTGCAATTCGTTCTTCTGATGTATGGTAGTCACTGGATATATCCCATAACTGTTTCATCCTTTTGCAATATCCTGGGCCTTTAGGCTGACTTCTGTAATAGTATTCCATTTCCAGTCTATTCTCCTTTTTTCCATTTCTTCCTTCAGTTTTTGGGTCGGTGTTGATTAGTTTTGTTCTCCTGTGTGTTGTTTTGGTACCTGAAATTAGAGGGGATATTTACGTGTTCTGTGTCTATGTTAATCTTTCTAAAATTAGAAGAGCCAATATTCACAGGATGACGACCGAGTCCCCCATGCCGGCCACCACGGGAGCACCTGCCGTACATAACACCCAGATCTTTCATCTGGGTTATTATTATTATTATTATTATTATTATTATTATTATTATTATTATTATTATTATTATTATTAATTCTCTTCCGCTTTTTTCCTCTGTTGTTTTCATAGCAGTTATTGTTTCCTCTAATAAATGTTTCATTGATTGTTTTATCTATTTTATTGTTACAAAACACTTAGTTTTATAGGCGGAAGTGTTAAGTAGATAATAGAATGAGTCAAGTTTCATTTTGCCGCCAAACGCTAAGCATAAATTTGCAGTTTTCTTGTTTTCCCCCACCTACTCCCCCTTCCCCTCATTACTTTGTTATAAAATATCGACTTTTCATCACCAATTAATCATCCGTCCGAATTTAATCTTTTTGACGATGCAGCAAGTAATTATATAATTTTTTTTTCTATTACGAAATTTAAAAATTGATATTGAATGTGACTTGATATCATTTGAGAATTTTTGCATTAAATTTATTACAAAAACACAGACAGTATTATTTGGATTTCCGGGACTATTGTTTTCATTTTGAGTGATATTTTCACACTGTTTTGGTCGATGTAACCTCCGACCTTCTTCAGGTGTGTCTTATTGAACTCAGGGTGAGAGCAGTTGAAGAATCCAAATAATCCTCATCTCAAAATGTCTGAAACGTAATAACAGATAACAGTTTCTACATTTTTGAGATGAGGATTGATTATTTGGATTATTTGGACTACTGTTCTCATTTATTTACTATAATTTTCACAACATTTCGGCTGATATAACTCGTGCTCTTCTTTAGGTGTACTTCATCGAACTCGAGAATCTTTCTGTAAAACTTCAGAATCTGGACAAAATTTCGAACACAAAGACCTATGATGTAACAGATAAAGTTCTAGGCAAAAAAATTCAGTTCTGAGTAACACTGTTCAGGAGATAAAAGTTCAATCCTTATTATGGGCGATACTAAGAATACAAATGCGAATTACTGAAGACTTCTACTTGGTCATGGTTGACAAAATGAAAGCATGCTACTTCCGTGGATTTAATAAACGGTTTTGTTCAAAATTCCATGCAGAACCTGTGTTTGAGAGAAAGATTCCCATGTTCAATAAGAGACGCCTGAAGAAGGTCAGAGATTACGTCAGTTGAAACATTGTAAGAATAACACGTAAGATAAAAACAGCAGTCTGAATAAAAAACGGCTCTGTTCAATCTTGTCAGACTATGGACATGTATTAAAGGGTGCTTGCGTGTGAAATTATCAGAGCAAGAGTAGCACAATCTCTGACCACACCTCTATTAAGTCGGCATTGTTTTAATTCCATTTGCAAGCATATATGTTCAGGACGACTGAAAACAGTGCCAAGATAAGTGAAGACCACATACAGTGCCTGGTGTTTCAAAATGGTCACCCATCTGGTACTGCTTAGTTACATCGTTGCTTAACTTTGATGATCTTGTGAGAACCGGTGTGTCAACGTGATTGTGTAATATATAATGCAATAAATAACATATTTGGATCATCCATACTAATATAAAATGCATCTGTCTGTTTTCTAACTACTTTTATGCTATCTGAAATAGAAACATGACATTTTTTGGACGAATAATGACTTACCTATGCAGGTTGATTGATTGATTGTTGGAGTTTACAAAATGTCAACCATCGTTGTGTCAGTTTATGTGGAATAAAATCTTACATCATCTTTTCCTTTCTTTTCTTTGCATTAATGGAGTCTGCAATAATGAATTTTTGACTCCACTTGGCACGAGCACAGGCATAGTCTGGATGATGGAAATCGTTGTACAGGGCGTCTGCTCATTTCATCATTGGTTTTCTGCGCAATCGTTTCCCAATGACTTCCACTTTAAAAGCAATTTTTGCAAGAATGTCGTCGTTGGTCTCAACACATGTCAAAACCCATTGAATGTTAGTCCCTCATCTTGCTCTTTTGTTTTTACGTTTGCTGTTATTCATTCCAAGCAAGACACACATTACCATTTGAACATAAGAAGTTTATTATTGAATGCCTACAGCAACACTATGTAGACGTTTGAAGAGTGAGATGCCTATTCGCATTACATTTACAATTGGTTGCATAAGGGAAGCAGGAAAGGGGGTTGGAATTCTAGAGTCTAACAGTTTGAGGGGAGAAACTCTTAGTGTAGAAGGCTAGGACCCTCTACAGTGAAGGGGTGGGATTTTGCTGTTTGTCAGGTTAATTGGAAGTATTACATCAAAGGAGTACAAATGCTACAAGTTTGTCAGACCATATTCCATTTGAGTACTTGTAAAACAGGCACAGCAATGCAACATTGCGGTGATGGAACTGAAGTTGAAGCTTGGTTGATAGTGCGGGATTAATTAGATAGGAAAATCGTTTATGGACCCTATCTAAGAAGGAGGGACTAGTGGTAGTCCAAATGTGGTAACGAAATTCCATGCAGAAACAAATGGATACAAACAGGTGTGAGTAGTTTTCTAGCATAGTAGAGGTGGGTTCTATCTTCTTTGCAGCAGTCTTAGCAATGTCTTTAATGACTTTGTTAAATACATTAGTTTGGATTTGTTTCCTTGATAGAGTGATGTCGTAGTGCCTTCGGACATTGTCATTATAGATGTGGTCGAGCAGTGTAATTCTTAAGATCTAGTGGAACATTTTGGCTTACATAAAATTCAATCTGTGTTCCTCAGTGTTGGCAAGCACTCGGAGTTGTACAAAGCAGCGGGTCTCACTGTAGCGTTACACACGTGTTAATATGCAGGGACTAAACACGTTGTAGACTCCATCGCAAACAACAACGAATGAAGAGGAAACAAATTCAACTCGCTGTGTCAGGTTGTAACAAAAGAACTTTATTCCTCCTTCTACCACCACGCGTGACTTCTCGTCTCGGTAGTGACGTCACCTACGTGTCTCTCCCGTGATCTTTGCTGGGACGTCATCTCGCACATGGTTTGGTGATTTTCATACAGCTGCCAATCCGCACTCTCTTACATCCCAATCGTCTGGTAGATCTGAAACATTAGACAGTCGCTGACCTTGAGATCAGAGAGGATGCCGGTGATGGTGAGACGTGTCACAATGATGTGAATGAAGGTGTTCGCTGAGGATGTTGCCGTAATCGCTGAGATTAGAGCCTAGATACAGAAACTTTAAATCTTTATTTTTTTTTTATTAAATAATAAACTTGTAGAATTATTTGATGCGATGTGTGTCTGCAATAACAGGTAATTAACCTAGAGGGAGCGGGTTTATGACGTGGGTTGTGACGTTGTATCGGTTACAGACATAATATAATACGTGTGATTATACAAGCATGTGAACACTTGTGTCCTTTTCGAAACACGTGATATTCTTAAAGACAGTGACATTTTACAGTTTGATAACATTTCAAGAATTTTAAATGTTAAAATGGCAATCAACCGAATTCTGCGTCCTCCTTCTTCCACACTACACACAGCTCATCTAATTTATGCAACCTAGATTTCTTCAAAAGTCAAATTATACTTTTAAACTGACCAAACATCCGTTTAACTAAGCAAGAATAAAGAAATTAATTAAAACTAAGTTTTCTTTGCTTTTCATGTGAAGAATATTTCGAAATTATTCATTCATCGAATCTCTTCGAATAGTCCGTACTTTAATGAATAATCTCTTTTCGAATTTTAATAACAAAACTATATAGATATATATATAATTATGATAATTATTAAAATATCTACAGACACCTATATATATATATATATATATATATATATATATATATATATATATAAACTTTTTACATCATTATATTGGACCCAATCTATCTATCTATCTATCCATCTATCTATGAGAGTGAAAGTGTCTGTCTACTGTCTGTGTGTCTGTGTTTCTGTGTGTACATTTCCCTACGCAATAACTCTTTTTAAGTCTACAGACTTGAAATTTGATATACAGTGTACTGAGATTTGGGAAAATCAATGTGATCGGTTTTCGGCCAGAAATTTCGCTGTTAAGGGGTCAAGTTTAACGATTTGACCTTTGAGAACTCTACGAAACTCCTGGCACAATTTTTGGTCTAAACACTTGAAATTTTAGACATAGGTTCCTTGGACATGGATCTAACTTAATAACTTGATTTGAGCTCCAAACAATAAATGCTAAGGGATCATAATAGGGGTCAAAGTTTAAAAAAAACTGACTGTTTTTTTTGTTTTTGTTTTTGTTTTGCTCAACGTACACCTCCAAACACCCGGGCAACGCCGGGCTGAAATGCTAGTATATCTATAAAATTGAATGTGTTTGTGTGTCTGTGTGTCTGCCTGTGTGTCTGTGTGTCTGTGTGTCTGTCTGTCTGTGTACATTTCCCTACGCAATACTCTGTCAATTTTTAGCCTATAGACTCGAAATTTGATATACAGGGTACTAAGATTTGTGAAAATCGATTTGATCGGTTTTCGGCCAGAAATTTCGCTGTTAAGGGGTCGAAGTTCAACAATTTGACATTTGAGAACTCTGCAAAACTCCTCCGACAATTTTGGGTCTAAACACTTGAAATTTTAGATATAGGTTCCTTGGACATGGATCTAACTTAATAACTTGATGTGAGCCAAAAACAATAAATCTTGTAAGTAATGGAACTAAAAACAACCTACATGATTTCACCTTGAGAGTAATTCCTTTGTCAAATTCATTTTCTCATTTTTGTGTACTGCATTTCTGTGCAATGCTGGAAGGATTCTTCTTGCATGCCCCTCTGCTCTGTCTTTTAATGGCCTCTAATCTTCAAAATGGAAAGTTTCTTGACATTTTTCAGAGGAAAAGTCACATGAGGGAAGACCTGGTGAATAGGGACGCTATTCCGTAGCAATATTGTAATCCACTATGGCTCTCGTAATAGCTTCTACATCTTCAAAATGCGTCGGCTTCTTGATATGATTTGAAGAACAAATAGTCACATAGGAAAAATCAGATGAATATGGCGGTTGTTCCATTACAATATTCGACTGTTTGTTTTATTAATTGTATTATTATTTGTTACTTAGTCTAATGACCTGAAAAGAAGGGTTTTTAATCATTATCAGGAACACCACCACTGCCACCACCACTCCAATGTAATTTAACAGCACACGGTCCCGCGTATGCAAATGTATGCGAAATTACACCACCACTAAAGAAAAGGACTATAAAAAGAAGAGCATGTTTGAGAAGATGATCACGTTAGAGGCGTGGATGACGTTCGAGAGCACATTCGAGAAGATGATCACATGAAGGACGTCACAGCGGTAACGAGAGAATACGGAAATTAATGTCGTTGTACAACAACAACAACAAAAACGAGTTGAAGTTCTTTTCTATTCTTTGTTTTGTTTCAAAATAATCCAAACACTCAGTTATAAATAGACGAATAAACCAAGCAGTTCTCCACAGGAAGAAACTTTGAAGTCAGCATGTAGCGCAGCTTGTGATCTTGTTGTCCAGTAATATCCGACAAGTACTTAAAAAAGAAGATATAATTGATTTGAATTAGTTACATTTATTTATTTTACTGTCAAGAGTTTTGAAGATGACGTTTCGCAATTGTAGGACTAATTTCTCATCGACTATCACGTAGAATCAAAGACCTAATAAACAACAATAAAAAAGAAGGATTGAGTGATTGCAATAATCTTCCCCCATATTATACTTTAAAGTTATTGTTGCAGGTATAATCAGTTTGGGACAAGGTACTCAATCCTTCGTAAGTGCTTCACGTTGCCAGACTTCTTACATAACAACAAAAAGAATTTTCAAAAAGGCATAAAAAAGGCATGTTTGAGAAAATCATTGAAAACAATTAAAATATTACAGGCTGTCAGAAAAGTCACTGAAAAGTTTGGAACTTAAATACATTCTTTACTTTTAATGATATCTTTCTACAATTCTAACACAATCTGATTAAGGCATTGGAAATGTTTGTTTTATTTACATGCAAAATCCAAACAGTCTCATTTATAAAAAAAAATGGTGTCTTTTTAATATTGCCCATTTTCAACTTCGCGCTTGGATTTACAGTTGGCAATGTCAAATGGCAACCACGTTCCTCAGACTTGACTTGCCGCAACTGTTTTCTTATGGGGGATATCTTAAAGAAAGAGTATATGTTAACAAACCCCAAACCCTGCAAGAATGTAAGGGAAACATCAGGAAATAAGGGAGTTAAATCGCAATCCAGAGATTCTGCAATCTGTCATGAATAATATTTTGGAAAGTGCACAAATATGCGCAGCTAAAAATGGACAACATTTAAAAGACATTTTTTATCATAAATAAAAATTGCTTGAATGTTACATTTCTTAAAACTAACTCGCCAATGTCTTAGTCGGATTTTGTTAAAATTACAAAAAGATATCATCGAAAATAAAGAATTTATTAAAGTTCAACACCCCTCAGTGACTTTTTGGACACCCTATACATCAATTTTAGCCTGCTATTAAACTCGAAACCACGTCGACCAAAAATTATATTTTTTTATTCTCAATCTACCCGACAAGATATGAAATGATAATCCTCTGTTTAAATCTATTTTTAAATGTGTTTAACAGTTTCTAATGGAACGGAAATAATTCTTACTAATCATGCTGTCTTTTATACAGAGCAATCTTTTTTCTCCTGGTTGGATGCTCTTCATATCATCAACCATAGTCGAAGACGGCAGTAGGTATAGGCATTGGCATTATACAGAAAAAAAAATGACAAGGCAGCAGATACGTTCATGAGGTTTAGCCAACAAGCTGCGACGATTTGATCTATAGAATCAGAAGCCACACATAAGACAATAAAAGAATGTTTGAAAACCAAGCATGACCACCTGCCCTGACACCCTCACACGTGTCATGTAAGCTGCTGCCTCCACACACACGCGCGCGCGCACGCACACACACACGCACACACACACACACATGATATCCCCATGATTATTTGTATACGATTAGTTGAACACAAGTTATTATTTTAAACATGCCCAAATGAAACAAAAGAAAGGAAAGAAAGAGTAGTGTTGGGTCGATTATTCGGAATCAGAATCGTGAATTGGAAAAATCGGAGCTTTTTGTGGTATCGCATCGGGAAAATTTGATCCAATTTTCGGATGCCAAAACCGATTCCTTTAATTATCTATTTTATTTTACTTTTGTTTTTATAAAACATCTTCCATTGCTTGTAGTAGTAATAAAATTAAAAATATTTCATTTTAAACTTCCGGGAGGACTAAAATCTCAAGATCACACCCTCACAAGTGTGTTTTTACGTTTGAGAAACTATATGCACATTTAAGATGTGTTTTTGCCGTAATCGGACAAAATAACAAATTTATAGTAAAATATTTAGAGAATGGGAATCGTAATCGGTAATTATATCGGAATCGGGAATTTCGTACGGAATCGGTAATTGTATCGGAATCGGCGAAAATATTGGAATCGTCCCATCACTAGAAAGAAGGTTTTTGTAGTTCCCTTCCGTCTGTCAGATAAACATAATGAAAGATAGGAGAGAAGGAAGCAGAAAGAACAAATGAAGACTTCTCTCCCCCCCCCCATCATCTACTTTTTACAGCATATCAATTTCTGTGTTGTTGTTTTTTTAATGCTGAAACACAATACTAATTGTCATTCATCATCAGCATCATCGGCATCATTTGTTTAACGTCTGTTTTAAATGATGTTATGCTTTGGATGGCAACGTCTATCATGGAGAGCAATATTTTTTACGGCTGGATGTTCTTCATATCACCAACCACAGTTGAAGCCAGCAGTAGGCATTGGCATTGCCATTACACAGAAGAAACCTATAAAAGAGACGGTACTTTCATGAGGTTTAGTCAACAAGCCGAGACGAGTTAACAAATAAATAGAATCAGTAGGGGATTTTGTGAAGGTCTAGCATGATCACCTGGTCTGATACGCTCAGGATTCATCTTACGAGTCATCTAAGCTGCTTCATCTACACACACACAGACACACACACACACACACACACACACACCTTTAAATTAAGAATTTATTTGAAATAGTTAATAACTAAATAATTTCACATTCAAAAATTCCTAAAGTACAAATTCAAATAAACATCTACTGAAATTTACATTTTAACTTTGTTCTAATATCATAAAAGCAAGGAAAAGCAGAACATTTCAGCTAATGTAACCTTTGGCCTTCTTCTGATGCGTCTTGTCAAAATTTTATGTCAAACTCCGGAATTTCTATGAAATCGCGAACTAAACTCTTTATTTACTACAAAAGGATAGATTGTTCTCATTCGATCAGCTATGACTTGGATATTATTCTCACAATTTTTCAGCCGATGTAATCTCTGACCGTCTTCAGGTATGTCTTTTTCTTCTCCATCTTCTATTAATAAAACGATTTGATCAAATATTGGAATTCTAACATCCCAAAAGTTCAATCCGGGCAATGCAAAATACAGTTAGGTTTTTGCTGGTTTCTGTTTGTTTGTTTGTTTGTTTATTTTTATAATTTGCATGATTTGTTTTCTATCACCAATAATTGAGGTGCCTTTTGTTTAGGATCAAATGTAGTATCTGTTCTAATGCTACTCTTAATCTATTCTGTCCTTGATAAGTAAAAAAGAAATCTTTCTAGATTGAGGCAATTTTAACTTGTGTTCCTATCAAGAGTACCGCTTTCCGGGAGAGTTGTTTTTTTTACTCACTTGAAAAAAAAAAAGAAATTTCTTGGGTCTAACTTTGTCCTCATGGGGAGACAAGTAAATAGAAACAATCGCAATAAATGATTGTTAGCATTAAATCTAAAACAATAAAAATAAAAACAAACGGTTTTTCTTTTCTTTTCTTTTTAACTCTTTCTATTGTTAAAAGCGATTATTATCACAACTTTGAGGGGGTTGTAGTCCGACATTTTTTCCCATAAACTGTTCCGAATTTGAGCATAAATACAATAACGGTTTTCTATTTTTATATTCAATCCTATTACAATAGTCATTTCATTTTTTTTTTTTTTTTTGCTGCATTTTTATTTCTTCTATTAACATAACGACAACTTTTCTAAAAAACAAAAAAAGAACAAGATACCATTGTTCTTGCATTTATTGTTTTACTTATGTCAGCTTTAATTCAACACGATAAGCAGTTCCTCATCTTCACTTAAAATTCGCATCTATCAGGTGAATCTCTCCAATGTAAAATCTGACCGGTCCCAAATCAGAGGATTTGCTGAAAGTAGCACGAAGGTTATTCTAAAAAATCAATCGATTACACTTTCTCCTCTATAAACCGTTGCAGAAATATGCATTTCTAAATCGCAGGAAGGTTGATCAGCCAAGGAAAACTGTGAAATAAGTAATTGGACTTTCTTTCCTAGAACATAATACCGCAGGCCTGCTTCTCAGTTGACTATAACAAATCTAATGTAAATGAACTGTTCTTGATCCATCATTTTAAACAACGAAATCCTACCCAATTCCGCACTTACTGGTCATTACTAGGGTTATGACAATAGAATATTCTTTTTATTGTTTTGACTCTCGAGTGTATATCCGACACAAACAAAGTTAATCACCCGAACCCCAGATCACTCTATATAAAAGCATATAAGATATCAAGGGATGCACACTCAAGAGTCAAAACAATGAAAAGAATATACTGTTGTCCTAGCCATAGTCATCACAGTCTTCCTGACACTTATTAGCCCTTATCCTCGAGTAACTCTTGGGCCTTTATAAGCGATGACTTTTGCCCCCTGGTATGAATAAAAGCACGCACAGATTAGCATTTGAAGACTGCTGATCCGCTGAAAACTCTGAGAACTGGAGAGTTAGATTGTTTATATCAGAAAACGCCTCATCTCTGAATAAGAAAAAAAGTGACATTAAATGAATAGAAGAAGAAGAAGAAGAAGAAGAAGAAGAAGAAGAAGAAGAAGAAGAAGAATTTGGTATACTCCTGCTTGTTAACACATCTTCCTTTTTTTTTTGTTAACTATTTTCTCAATCCAAACATTAAAAAAAGCAAACATAACACAAAAGATTTACACAATATCTACAATATCTCTATATAGATCAAATTCTGTTACATGCAGGGGTTGTACAAAATAATGGAAAATAATCCGAAGCAGTGGTTTTCTGATGGCAGCTCTCCCATGGAATTCTCGGCGAACAGCTTTTTGTTGAAACGGAATTACCCTTATAATAGTTAAGCTCTGCTGTAATTTTGGGTCTTGTTGTTTAAAAAAAAATTCTCTTCTCAATCATTGCAAAGGCTCTACGATCTCTTTCAGACAGCTACAGCTTTCTTTCAGAATTTTGTTCAGAAGAAGATGTTTCCCCTTCTTTTTAATAGGCTAACATAAGCTTCAGGATAGTTCCTCTCGATACGATCATCATCTTAGGCACTTTCCTTAGAGTATAACCTGTCATACGTGTTAGAGAATGGATCGAGAGAGAGAGAGAGAGGGGGGTGTAAATTATATTGAGACACGTTGACCGGAAGTCAGGATCAGCTGATCGGATTGCGTGCTTAGAAAACGAGGGATGGCTTCACAGACGTCTCCTCCCATTAACTGGGGGGACGCTGACGTGTACCACGCAAGCCAGAGATTCACTTTCCATCCTTCTGCGAGACATCTGGAAAGTGAAATAAACTATAAAACCAATTCCTTGTCTTGGAGTGATTGATCTTCGTCCCCAAAACAAGTACCAGTCTCCCTCCAAGATACGAGATGAATTCAGATGGACCAACATCGACGACACGCGAAGGTATGTTGAAAAATACATGTACCACACACACACACACACACACACAACGGCATATGAACAAATAGACAGAACAACTAGATGATCACACAACGTTAACTCTGACTAGACGATCACACACGATCCCCTTTATGATACAACAACGCAACAAATACAAATTTTAGTGCCGTGATCAGAAAATTTGTATTTGTTGCGTTGTTGTATCATAAAGGGGATCGTGTGTGATCTTCCAAAAGTTCCAAAAGTGCCTTCTTAATTTAAATTTTTTATTGCTTTTCACCCCCCCCCCCCCAAAAAAAAACACAGTGCTACTTTGATGTAGGGGACTACTATTTAGGACATAATTTACAGGGATACTATGCAGGTAGTTGAGCAGCAAGATGTTTGTTTACATTACCTTTAAACTTATGCATGTCAGTACAGTAAAGAAAGCAGGGTCCCGGAAGGGAATTCCAGAGTCTAGCAGTCCTAAGGAATAAACGATTAGAATAGAAAAATTTCAGGAATCTAGGGATCTCTACCATGAGAAGTGAGATTTTGTTGCTTGTCGGGTTTATCTGGGATATTTACGTCGAGAGGGTACAAGGGCTTGTAGTTGGTCGGAGTATTAAAATACTTGTAAAACAGAAAGAGGGATGCAACATTACGTCAATGGGACAGATGTTGAATCCTAGTTGATAGTGCGGGAGCTATTAGGTTAGCGACTTTCTTTTGACCCTTGTCTAAGAGTAAGAGACTAGTAGCAGAGACATCAGTCCAAATGTGCCAACAATACTCCATACAGGGGCGAATAGTGGTCTTGTAGAGTTACAGAATACTCTCAGACGTAAGTAACTTTCTTTTTTATCATTATCATTTATTATCATGGATTAATCTAAATCACTTTCACGATGTTCTACAATATTAATCTGATCGGGAACTTGTTTACTCTACTAGCAAAATAAATTCCATTAGTAAGAATCATTTTTCTGAAATCTGACCTGATAATAACCTCCAAAATCGGAGATAAATATTTTTAAAATAATGTTCAGTATAGTTAGAAATTCTATTCATTATTGTGAAAGTTTCAATAAAATCAGTTTTTGTGGTCCTCTTTAGTAAAGTAGTTAACCCTAAGCAACACACCTTTCCCTCTAATTAGTCTATTATTCTTTTTGTTAATTGCTCTTCTTTATACAATATTCAATCACAATATTACATTGCAATCTGCGCTTTTAAACACTAGAGTTCTAGCCCCACTGTGTTGTCAATAAAACATCGGTTTCAAGTCAGCCAGTTAATAAAACTTTTTTTTGTATCAAGTCAGCCAGTTAATAAAACTTTTTTTGTATCAAGGCAGTCAGTTAATAAACCTTTTTTTTTTGTATCAAGTCAGCCAGTTAATAAACCTTTTTTTTTGTATCAAGGCAGTCAGTTAATAAACCTTTTTTTTTTTGTATCAAGTCAGCCAGTTAATCCAAGGAATAAACTTTTTGTCAACAGGTAACCTCTTCCTTACTTATTATGCCTAATTATTTTTATATATAAAAGCTTTAATTAAAGTTAAAAATGCAAAAGTAAAGTATCGTGGTTCAATTGTGCTCTGAACAAAAACATTTATTTCGAACGCGCCCTTGTCATATAAAAGAACCTACTGTTGATTCTATATACCGAGGCTTTCTCCTTGTGCGGTAATAAAACTTCTAAACTCCACTCGTGATATTAGGATGTATAAGATGTTAACTTTAGTCAAAATCATCTGTTTCTTCTTAGTCGGATTTTTTCGATTATCTATACTTATCAGAGACATTCCGATACAAAACCTATCTAAGAACACTGCCAGACACATAAAATACATTTGTGTGAAATTTCAAAAACGTCGACACAGCTGTTTTCAAGTCCATAGACACACACACACACACAAAGTTCCTTTTATATAATAGTATATATATATATATATATATATATATATTATTATTATTATTATTATTATTATTATCATTATTATTATTATTATTATTATTATTATATAAAAGGAACTACATATACATATAATATACATATTATATATATACATATACATATTATATACACACACATATATATATGCATGTTATATATGTGCATACATATTATATATATATATATATATATATATATATATATATATATATATATATATATATATATATATATATAGCAGGCCGCCCGGCATTGTCCAGTGGTAAAATACGCTTAAATATGATATTTTGATTAATGCACATTTCGTATTTATTATTATATTATATTGGACCCAATGTATAGTAATGATTTAAAACGATAAAAAAAATTGTCGTGCACCGCCACCGAGAATCGAAACCAAACGCGTTTAGCTTACGATTTATTTTTTTTCCTTTGATGTTAATGCCTGAGCTATGAAGACATGTTTGCTACAAGGCTAAAAATTAAAACATGAACAATAGCTACAACGTTACGCATGCAGATTCGTAATGTCATCGTTTGACCTTCACCTGGCAAATTCCATTTTTTTTTTTTTTAATTTCCACACTTTTGTACCAATTTTCCCCGGTTAAAACCCAAATATAAAGTTTCACATTAGTTCGAATGCCCTATATATGAAGTTTCATGTCTGTAGACCAAAACCTGACAGAGGAGTTTGGTAGGCAATTTTTTTTAATTAATTAACAAATATATATACGCATACATAAATATATAGAAAGAGTTTTGTGTTTACTATAACCTTTTTACGCAAATATTACGCAAGTATAAATTAGGTAGAATATCTGCATGAATATAATTACACGTAATAGTTAACTAAAGATGATCATCCCATGGGAAAACCGGGAAACTAATTGGGAATTAATTAAAATGAATGTTTAAAGCAATATAATGTTTTTTTTTTATTTATATAGACAACTATTACATAGCCGCTGCACTAAACATGTTAATGTTTCGGACAATTGGTTGGCAAGAACCAAAAGTCCTCTCGGGTGACGTAATAAAGCTTATGTGCGTACGCCTTCTGTGATACATAAGCTTTATTACGTCGCCTGACGAGGACTTTTGGTTCTTGCCAACCAATTGTCTGAAACATTAACATGTTCAGTGTAGCGAATATGTAATAGTTGTCTATATAAATAAAATATATACATATATATATATATATATATATATATATATATATATGCGTGTGTGTGTGTGTGTGTAAAAGAGATTTAGAAGGCTGTCACAATGCGAGGAATGAATTATAGTCGCTGTTGGTAATATATATATATATATATATATATATATATATATATATATATATATATATATATATATATGTACTTATTGATTTGTAAATCGCCACTTATTCTCGTCTCCTCTTACCAACAGCGACTATAATTCATTCCTCGCATTATGACAGCCTTCTAAATCTCTTTTACACACCTATCCCACACAATGCTTCAAGCAAACTATATATCAACCATATATATATATATATATATATATATATATATATATATATATATATATATATATGAATTCACCTGTCATTTTTTAAAAGATGGAATCGCCCGATCGTCGAAAACAAGATGCAAGCAAGAAAGCAAGCAATGTCCACAGAGTTTTATAATTATATAGATTACTATAACTGTTGTACTCTTTAAAACACTGAACATTTTGGGTTTAATTGGAAACTATTAATCAACTTAAAAATACTAAATTTGGTAGTAAGCTGAACCTATATTTAAATAAACGATTAAATTATACACAAGCAAAATAAAAGCTTCTATAAACGCTTGTAAAATTCTTTGATACTTAATTTTAGTCATTAAAAAGGGGAGTTTTCTGCTGAAATTTGATCCGATCTCGCGAAAGAAAATGTGGGTTAATTCATATTCCAGCCCTTCGGTGTTTCATCCTTGATAAAGTGCTATTGTTGGAATAAGACAAAGACCTGTATTTATTCACAATTTTCTGTATATTTAACACTATTATGTAGGACGACTTCTTAGAAAAAAAATTGGTGATAGTTATATAGTTTTTTTAGAAGCGGCGAGTTTCAAATTAGAATAAATGACATAAAAATATTTTTATTATACAAATATGTGGTTTATTCCAGAGATCAATTTTTGGCATTTATAATTTAAATATAATTTCAGCCATATGGCCCTCACAGCTTATGCGCATATGGCGTAAGCAATAGGTTCAGTTTTCAAAAAACTCACAGCATTAAAATAGACTGTATTTATCCAATAACGCGTTAAATATTGTTTCGAGTGGTCTATTGTGTCTGGTTTATGAAAGTAGAAATGGGACTTTACATATCACCAAAGAAAATGATCTCATGTATTAAATTGCACAAACGAAGTGCCAGTTAACAGGTCTATTTCGTGAAAGTATTCGTCCATATAATGTTTCTCTCAGTAAATTGATCATATTGTGCGCTGTGTGGCATGTGACTCCATCCTGCTGAAACTCCATGATAAATTGCCAAACTAAGCTGAACACAAAATAGCTGATAGTTTCCAAATCTGCAATTAAAGAAAACAGAGACCTCAATTGAAAGATCGATAATTTTAAATAAATACACACATATACACACATACACGCACACATATACACACATATACACACATACACGCACACATATACACACATATATATTACTAACAGGCCGTCTGATGTTACCCGGTCGTAAAATACACAACTATCATCCCTTCTATCATCCCCTCCCATACCTATACCCCTCCAATTGGCCCCTCCCCTCTGGGGAACGAGATTTTCCCCACACTAGGAACCGATCCTGGGTCTGGCCATACCCACATTGGGAGACAAATAAATAGTAACATTAAAAATCCCCCATACATATTTTTAAATACACCCCTCTATTTAAACAAACATGATATAAAGAATACCCGAAAAGACTGAAACGAAAAATCACAATACTAAAATCTAAGAATCCAAAAAATAAATATCAAAATAGAATGAAAGCACCCCTACCCTTATTTCAGAAGAGCTGCCCCCCCCCTTCTCACACATACACATTTGTAACGACCTTGGATCACAGTCACCTTCCTAGGGAAGCAAATAACCTCATAATACTATAAAACAGTACACACATTTTCAAACCAATAAAAGAAAAAAAACACACACACACATCCTACCCAAAGGGAAAAGAAAAAAACACAAGCAGAAAGAGAGAGTGAGAGAGAGAAACACAACACAGGAGTGACCACAGCCGAGGCCGCCCGGCGGCCTCGCCACTGCCCAATAAAAGAGTAATAAAAATTGAACATTCCAATGAATAGTAGACACTTACACGTTTCCACCCCTTGGAAACACTTCAAATGAACTACGAAAATGCTATTTTTATATCTTCAACACATTTTGAAAATAATTTCTGAAGAGGACGCTTCACAGAACGTCTGAAACGCATTAAAAACGATTTCAATGATTCAAAAACATTATTACAATGATCTAAACATAATTCTCAATGAAAAACCAAGACACGGAATAATAAAATAATGTTAAAAAATACAAATTGTTGGTGACTACCCCCTTATTTAAATATATATATATATGTGCGTGTGTGTGTGTGCGTGTGTGTGTGTGTTCTGAAACATTTAAATTCCATGCAGAATGTAGAAACTATGCATAAATAGAATTCAGTGGAATATTAAAATGAAACCAATTATCTAAAAAGAAACTATAAAAAACGAATAAATCATTAATAAACGCCCGTTTTTCAAAGGAATATCTACGTTTGTTAATCTTCATGCAGTCGCTCACATATCCGTTACTGGGTATATTAAAAGTTCATTTTAATAATTTTTAAATAGAAAAATAGGCTTTTAATATCAATGTTAGAGCGAGAAAAAAAAATCAACTTGCGTTTCAGGAATAATAATTCTTGATCCCTTCATAATAACACTGACAGATAGTTCATCTGTGTGTGACCTATATTAATTGAGTCTGGCCGTCCCTTTTTTATGGTTTCCTGTAGTTGTATTAGATCAAGATTTGTTTTCTTTTATATTTCAAATCGAGTCAAACATTTAGATCAATCGTATCAGTGTTTTTGGCGTTGTGGAGACGGCTCATAGTATCAACTACCGTCATTTCCTGTCTTGGTATGTACTCTATTTGCATCTGGTATCACTGTAACGTGATCATCATCCCCTGTAGTATAGGAAGTACACTAGTCAGTGGCCTCCGTAATATCATGACGAGTGGTTTACTTTAAATTTACATCCACATAGGTATGTATGGAATCTTTGGACACCAAATAGAATTGCAATAAATTCTCTTTTTATGCATGTGTACTGGTTTTCAGTGTCTGTTACAAACTTTGATGCTTATGTGATGCATATGTGATGGACTTTTGTTTCGCATTAATGTATGTGCCTTGTCAGTCAGGTTAGGAATGAACGGTGATGAGTATGTGATAAGACCTAAAATTTCTTGTAGTTCTCTTTTATAAATTGGGTAAGGCATGTTTTGTAGGTTTTTGAGCTTTTCTGTGTCTGGCCTGATACTATTTTTGCTATGTATGTTTTTTCACTTAATTTTACATTTTGTTGAATTAAACAAAAGACTAATATCAACAGTTACTTGCATGAGCCTGTATAGAATTTTGTTGTGTTCTTTATCTGTGTTGCTATATACAAAGATGTCGTCAGTGATTCTCATCGTGCTATCAACTTTTCCAAGCATTTGGTTCATCTTCATTTGAAAACTGTCTCAATGTAAATGGTAATCTTTGACAATTGGAATGTTGGTAGCAGTTGAGATTCGCTGTTCAAGTGTATAAACCAACAACCAGCTTTAGTATCAAGTTTAGAAAATAGCTTTACACTTGCAAAATGATATGTTAGGTTTTTTACTGTAGGAGTTGCATGGTGGGGTCTTTTGAGCGCATTTTCAGATTTCTTGAATCTAAACGGACATCAGACTTCCATCTTTTTTGCATGAATATGCTAAGCTTAAAACTCAGTCCCTTGTTTCTGTCACCTTTCTGATTATATATATTTTTACCATGTTGCCAAATTCATGTTCTCTGATGCCTTGCGAGGCAATTAAAGTTTTTTTTAGTGCATAAGTGTGCGATTGAATGCTTTTATTGATCAATAGACTCACAAACCCTGGCAAGGAGCCAATTTTATCGTACTGGTCAGGATCCCTCTCCATCAGATCTTTGATAGCATTGATTGGTGTTACTACAGGAGTTTTGTGAGCATTTTCTTTTTTGACTATACATTGAACGGTAATTAGTTCAAGCTGTTCCGGCGAGGGTAGTCATAGAACTACTTGCTCTTGTATATCGACAATATGAAAAATGCTATTCTGTCCGTCTGATTCATTGTACTGACATGATATGTCGATGCTACCATAACATTTTATTGGAGTGCCGTTGTACGCTTTGTTTCTTGTCACTTATTTCTTTTTTAGGTTTGGAAACCCTCAACATCTAATCTCTCGGAGAATATTCTACGAAATATAGACACTGGTAATGTGTTTCCATGGGCTCCTGTGTCAATTTTCAACCGCAATCTGTTGATTATACTTTTGTTTGGCAATTTTATGTTTACATAAACAAAAGCTTCGTCTTTGAGTGATAGCGGATATTTTGACGCCTACTAAATGTTAGGCTTTCGAGTTGTTTGTCTAACCCTTGGATTTTGTATACTCCATCAGTTTGAAAGTATTGCCTTTTCTCGGACTGGTTCTTCAGATAGTGTAGTTGATGTTCTGACTTTGACATTTTATGGTTTCTATTTCTTGACCTTGACCTTTGTCTTGGTTTCGGTTTTCTTGATAAGCAAACTGTTGCCATTGGTTAGCTTTCCTACATGTGTTGAATTTTAGCCCAATTTCTTGAAAATCCATGGTTTCTATCACAATTGAGACAGTTACTAACGTTCTTAGAACGTTTTGGCGTTTTTATAGCATAAGTGGTGCTTCTGTCCTCGTTATTTTTAACATGACCATAAGTTGTTTTAAATGTAAATATCACCTTACGCTACAACAGAACACCGATCACTCTAATTTGGTTTTTAGGGATATTCGAGGTCACTGACAACGAATCTGATAATCAAACCCGTCGCAAATTTACGGTTTGCATGGTATGAACCCCTAGACCCTGGGACTATTTTACGCTATTTCATCGCCTTCAGTAGTGTTTTCTTATATGATGCGTTCGCGTGCGCACGCGCGTAGTGAAGTGACTCATCACATCGTGGAGGAATCTTTTTAGCGGACATTTGACATAACAAAGTTTTTAAAAAAATGTTCATTTTTTTTTACGTAGTTTTTAATGCTTTTTGATTAATCTAAAAAAAGTTTTCACTAGTTTACAAAAACATTTTTATGTTTACAGTTCTTTTTTGCGGGGTATTCAATTATGGAACTTGTGTAGTTTAACATATGATTCTGCGGTTTAATTAACCGTTTTTTCCGTAAGGAACGCGCCGAGATTTAACGAGTAGAATATCGTATAACATTTTACAAATATTCTGCTTATATTGGGGAGGAGGGCGATTGAGTGGTATTATACTCGGTAAATGTCGGCGCGTTTCTTACGGAAAAACGATTAATTAAACTACAGAAGCACCTGTTAAACTTCGCAAGTTCTGTAATTGAATACCCCCGCAAAAAAAGAACGAAAAAGATAAAAATGTTTTTGTAAACCGCTCGTGAAAACTTAATTTCTTAGATCAATTAAAAAGCATTAAAAACTACATAACACGCACACACACAAAAAAAATGAACCACATTTTTTATGCCAAAAATTTCTTGTCATTTAATATGTCCGCCATGTATTCATGCGCTTTGAGAAACGTCAACTAAATACGCTCGTCCGCGCATTTTAGTAAGAAACCGATCGCGCATAGCGTAAACGAAGGTGGTGAAGTGGGGCAAAGTAGTCCCAGGTTCCAAGGGTTCATACCATTCAAACCGAAAATTTGCGACGGGTTTGATTATCAGATTCGTTTTCAGCAACCGTGAATACCCCTAAAAAAAACAAATTAGACTGGTCTGTGTTCTGTTGTAGCGTAAGGTAATATTTACCGAAGCTTTATATGTTTTGCCGATATGAACAGTTTCTTCAAGTGTTAAAAGCATTGTCTTTTCTTAACAAATCTTTTTGAAAATCTGGACTTGGGATGCACGTGATTAGTTCATTTATTCACTGTTGTTGGTCAGAGTTAGATAAGGGACATTTCTGTGCGAGTTGTCTACGTCTGTTTACAAAATCATCTAACGAGTCTTCTTGTTTCTGCTTATACGATATTGGTTTTAATTGATTCTTTCCAGCCGCTCTATGAACCTATTATATAAACAATTTCAGGAGAACGTTTTTCTTCTGTCAACCTGTCTAACCTCTTCAGTCACTCGTTACGAATTTGCAATAAAATGTAGTTTACTTGCTGCTATGTTTTTATTTTGTTAAGAATAAAATACAGTTACAAACGTTGTTTAAAAAAGTATGTTTGTTTGGCCGTCTTCTACATCTTCCTCCCTCTCTTTATTTTGAGAAGAATGACGCATGGTAATCTCTCTGACTTTGAAGTAAAATACTGTCCACACAAGAAAATTCGCCGTCTTTAATGCCATACGAGGCTTGCACATATGCAAATGAGCATGGGTCTCACTTTGAGTCCAGTTGCACATGCGCAGTGCCCTTTCTGCATCAGCTAGCATGACGTTCGCCTCGTCACGCATTATCTACACTCCTTCCTGATTCCTGATAACAGCACGTATAAGGTTACACTGGTCTCGAATATCTAAGGTCTCTCTGTACAGGGGGTTGCCAGAACATCCTGGCGTGAGGATACTTTTTTTTTTTCAAGAAGTAAACCCTGACCAAATATTCAAAATCACATAGTATTCGCTGCCCAAATAAGATCTCCTTTTTATGACTAACACACTTTATCTTTTACAAGGAATGGTGCACCTTCTCCAAGTGATATTACCTCAAGTAATAGCGCAAAGCTGGATACTCCACAAGACTAGATAAATTCTTGTCCTGGAATTCAGCAAGACCGAGAGACCAGAACAAAAGATATACTACAACATATGAAAATGATTAATTGGGGAGAGGAAAATTATGTTCTCAATTTCTTTATTAACTCCGTGTTGGAGATATAAAGAACTTTAATAGAACATTAGAATATCTATATATCTCACATAGAGGCCAAGTGTTAGTCCCAGGTCGTGAGCCCCTTGATTTCTGAGAATTCAACTGAAGTAAAATAAAACAAAATGTAATCTCCGGTGTGTGGTTTGTTGCACGGGTGGGTCCGGAGTTTCTCCATTTCCTGTCATACTCATTTGTGTGTACAAGCTTCATATGGCATGAGAGATGGTGAATTTTCTTGTGTGGGAAGTATTTTGTTTCAGAGTCAGAGAGATTACTGTGTGCCGTTCATCTTAGAAGGAGAGAGAAGGAAGTTGTAGGAGTCGACCAATCAAAAAAAAAACTGCAACCTAAGCTATTTCGGCAAATGTACGCAACAACTCCTGTGTATGGGCAGGCAGTCTGACCATGAATTCATACTTCAGTGTCTGACTGAGGACTTCTCCAAACAAGCCAGAGAGATTCCTCAATGCAGCATAGAACGTATCTACTGACTCGTCCGAGCATAAGGTTTGTCTCGAAAACTGCTTGTATACTGTGCTGTATTTGCAAACAAAAGGGCTTACCTCTGTTGCTCCGTGTGAAAGAAGAGACAAAATGGCCGACTCATTTATGCACTTGGAGTGCATGATGGGAAAGGCAGTGCATGATGGGAAAGGTAGTGTATGATGGGAAAGGTAGGTTGCTTTTCTTTGAAGTCGGGCATAAAATGGAGTGAGCAGGTCATTAAGGGAGAAAGGAGAGAGGTGTGCCTTTGCGTTGGGTGAGCACTTTTAACCCTAACCCTACTCGTCTATAGAGCATGTATACCGCACATGGGTCAAATGCAAAGGTCCTGTGTAGCACATCTTTTACTTGTGTCACATATCCGACAGTTGCTGGTAAGCGAAGAAGTCACCTCCTGCTAGTCGCAAAGGGATTACTTGTTCGACCCTGTTAACACCCGATAGTTTGAAAATCAACTACACTCTTTCCAACCATTCTACAATAGATGTTGTTCTGTCAAATTCCAATACGAGTTTTAGGTCGAACCTTCCTTCAGTCATAATTCTGAGGGAGTTTGTGTTTGAGTTTTTTGTTTTATTTGGTCGTCTCTTCTTTTTTTTCTTCTTTTTTTTTGTAAAAGAATCACCACTTATCAAGGCCCAAATGCCACTCGAGGATAAGAGTGTACAGTAGTCAATAGGACAATATCATAGTAATCGTTAGAAGCGGAAATTTGGTAAATTGGATTACTTAAGGGGAACGGTTCATCAAGAACTTGTTTACATTGGACTTGAAGACGACCATATTGTAGTCAGCTGGAAAGCAGATGTTCAGTTCTAAGAAAAAAGCTCTGTTCATGGAATCTACGTTTAGGTTTAGGCACATATAAAGAGTGGGGGAAACTATTGATAGTGTTTTCCGCTAGACGAGAGTTTCTTGTGAATGTTTGGTGAGGGGGGACCATAGATTGGAGATCAGATGAGCACTTGCCAATAAAATAACAATAAAGCAGAGACAGACTGTGCAGGGATGAGAGAAGGGCATCCTCCACTAGGCTACGAAATCTATTTTGAACTTTGTCAAGGCAGGATAAGATATTTCAAACAGCTCCTGCCCAGATGTGACAGCAATACTCCATCCTGGATGTACCTGGCTGTTATATAGGTAGAAAATTGCATCAGCAGGTAGATATCTACTGGATCGATAGAAGGATCTCATCATTTTTCCAGCGACCTTCTTCCCCTTCTCCTTCTTTTGAGACAAACGACGCATGACAAATTCTCTGCCGCTGAAACAAAATACTATTAGTAATTCACCATCTTTTATGCCATATGAGGTTTGTATGTATGCAAATGTATACAGGCTTCGTTTTGTGTCCAGCTGCACATGCGCAGTGCCATTTTGCGTCAACCGGCATGACGTTCCCCTCGTCACGCATTATCTACAAAAAAGAAATAATCGTTACAAGACAGCGTAAATAAATAGTAAACACTTTATGTAAGTTATGAAAGGAAGTTGTAGTTGCAGTTCAAAATGGCAGTTAATCGAGTATGAAAAAAAAAAAGAAAAAGAAAAGGGAAATTCACATGTGGAGAGTTAAAAAGGGTTGACGCAAATCCGGTGACAATGTTTGAGTATTCTGTGAAAAACAACGTTTTTGTTGTTGGTTTATTCGGCTTCCACTTGAAATGTTTTTTGCCTGTTATTACAAGTGAAAGTGTTTTGCTTTTCTGTTGTTGGTTTATTTCCAAATGTTTTTAGTTTGTAATTGCAAATGGAAGTTTCTTTTTTACATCCCAAGCGGCCACCGTGTAATAATGTTGTTTTATTGAGGAGGAAATGTGCGTGTTGTTTAACCTCTGTCCAAGCGTCTAATATTGGTTTTAGCTATTCCTACGTCAAAGCGTGAACGGTTATTGCGCGCATGAAAATAGTTCCATGATATTACTACAATGAAGACAAAAAAAAGCATTAAAGGTTACAATGTTAAAATAATATTTAAATAAAATCCACAAATAACTTTTGATAATTTCCGAATATTAAACTTTGTTTTTTTTTGTTTTTTTTTCACTAAAATATAAAAATGAAATTCTGCTTATTTTTGCTGACTACATGTAAACAGCCTTTGGAAATAGCTGCAAAATAATAAAGAAAAAATATAAAATAAATTTTAGATTCCAGAATAGGGGATTACTTTCCTCTATAACTCTAAAGTAAAATGATCACGCATTATTTTTAATTGAAATTCCAGCTTTCGAGAACTGGTGTCAGTTATTAATCATAAAAAAGAAACGTCTACGATCTGATATCAAGTTTAACCCTCTATAATTAATCTGTCACCCACATTATGTTACGAAAACATCAGGCCTTCGTTTGCAGCATAAACAATAATAATAATTAGTAAGAAAACTCGGAGTTGCTCGGGATTGAATAAAGAGCCGTATACCCTCCTATATTCTTCCCATGATACCATTCTACCATTTTATTTTATTTATAATTTGTTTATTTATTTGCATTTTATAGTATTCAATTTTTAGAGTGGTGCTCGAGATGCACTCAGCATCGATTTGGTGGGTATGAATATAAGTAAAGTGAGATCTATTGAAATAGCATTTAGTAAATATCGATCTCTTTAACCCGTCAAGACATACTCAGTGTTTTCCTGGAAGGAATGAAGGCCCTTATTTACTCCCGTCGAAGCCTTGAATTCCATATTACTATTTCTGTTCAAGAAAAACTTAGAAATAATCTTTGATAATTTTCGAGTTTTTAATTTTCTTCTTTTTGTTTTTTTCACTAAAATACAAAAATGAAATTCTACTTATTTATGCTGGTGTACATGTAAGACTTGCACCTGATCTATTTGTTCCTTTGTCAATCGGCCTCACATGAACCTTCTAGGATTACCAGCAATAGTATGCTGTACTTGCCGAAGCAATCCTAGTGTTCTCTATATTTATCTCTCTTCCATGACAGAAAGATGCGACACAAAATTGAGAAAATCAGATTTGAAAAGTCAGCTTTCTAGAGGTAGAGCATTCTGCCCTGCAAAAACATACCTGGACTTCCTCATCAGCATTTCCAGTTAGTGGAGCCTTAGGCGCCCAGTAGTAAACTAAGCTCTTCTTAAGGGGTGAGAAGGCAAAGTCTGGGAAGGTGTACCTCCTAGAACTGCACAGAACCATACACTTCAGCCAACAGAGAACAGGCCATCCTCAACAATGGCTAAGATTCTTTTTGCCATTAATATTTCTAAAATGTCTCTTTCTTTTTGATAATGATGATACCTTTCCATCTTTAACTGTTTACGGGCTTTGTAAATGAAAGATAAATGGTTCTATTTCTAAATTGCTATATTCAACCTTTATAGTAATGGTTACTACATATTACTGTGTGTCTCTTCATTTGTTGTGTTATTATAGGAGCTGCCATTGATACTCCTGAAATATAGGAAGTATAAAGTCAAAGTGGCTGTAGACTCAACCTTGCTGTATACCTTCTAAACCTGGGGACTCTACAGAAGAAAACTAAAAGAAGTTGGAACATTTTAACCAATCAAAACTGCGCAATATCTAATGCAAAAAGGGGCAAGACATAATCACAAACATCGAGGTTCTCCTCTGCTTATGGATGGAAAGCATACAAGCCACTATAATAAAACGCCATCTACACTGAGCCGGACACCTTGCCAAAATGCCTGAACTGATACTTGATTCATGCAAGATCGTTCAAAAGCAGTCTGAAGCATTCATAGTTTTCTGGGGCATTATTTTCAAGTTTAAAACAGAATTGTATTGTATATTGTTCTTCTAAAGTATCCTCACGTCCAGATTGTATTCTTGAAATTCACCAGCTGTGACAATCAGGGTGTATTTCAATTCCTGTTGCAGCTTTTCATTTGAACTTGAAATCATAAAAATTGGTCAGTCATCTCATACAATGTATAGCAATAACATAATGGATTTTGAAAAGTCTACGAGAATTTTAAAGTTTAGAAACTTATTGAAGGCATCTTGTATCAGGCTTAAATATTGCATAATGAGTCGCAGATTGATATTTGAATTTCGGAAAAATCGAGTCTCTACAATGACCAGAACTGAAATTATCACCAAAACATGACTTTTTTTAAAACTCATATTCACCTTAACCAAAGGAAATTATCACTTAGATATAAGAGCTATTTTGTATTTAGGACCATGTTTGTAGAGACACTCAAAGTAGGGAGTTGAGTAGCAAGATGTCTGTTCACATTACACTTAAATTTCTGAATGTTAGTACAGCCGGGGAAGTAGGATAGAGAGAGGGAATTCCAAAGTCTACTAATTCCATGGTATAAACTATTAAAATAAAAAGCTTTCTAGCATCTTGACACTTATACAATGAAACAGAAGTGTTTTACTTCTTGGCGGATTAATCGAGGAGGTACAACTGCTACGAATTTTTCAGAGCAGTTTCATAAGAGTAATTGTAAAACAGGCACAGGGATTCAACACCGGAGTGATGGAACAGGAGTTGGAGCTTGATTAGCAGTGTGGAATTTATTAGATTGGAGACGTTTTTGGACCTTGCCGTGACCTTGACCTTTGACTTAGGTGCACCTAAATTAAATCTATTCTAATTTAGACCATAAACAATGTTTTAACCAAGTGTGGTGACTGTTGTCAAGCGATATTGACACTAGCCTGACAAAAGGTAATTACGTATGTCCTCAAATACCTTGAACATCCTTCTTTCTTACAAGGGAGTCGCCACTTATAAAGGCCTGAAAGCCACTAAAGGATGTGGGCAGTAAGATAACAGCATGATTATCAGCAGTGGTAGAAAGTGGGTAGAATTTGATAATTCAAGAGAACAGCGCGACAAGAACTTGTTAATATTGGACTTGAAGATGACCATGTTGGAGTCAACTGGAAAGCAGCTCCACGTTATAGAGTTCCACAAGCTAAAAGTTCTAGGAGAGAAACTTTGTTCATGGAATGTGTGTTTGGATTTAGGCACAGATAGAGAGTGAGGGAAACTTTTAACAGTGACTATAGCTAGGGGCATTGATTGAAGCTCAGTCGAGCACTTGCTATGAAAATAATGATAGAACAGAGATAGGCTTGCAACGTTTCTTCTGTGATAAAGAAGTTGCAAAAAAGGTAAAGAGGAGAAAAGGATATCACCAACTAGATTTCGAAGTCGGTTTTGTTAAGGCAGGAAAAGGTGAGTATAGATATTCAATATGCGTCTACAATACTCTTTTCATCAACATTTCGTATGAATTCGAAGATTCTATTGTTAGCATTGGTTTCCCCGATATTATTCTAGTCAGATTTCTTTCTTAGAAAGACATCAGATAAAGGTTGCTCCATGTTTTGACAAACTTCTGGGCTTGACCTTTACTCCTGATCTGACATGAAACTCATACATCAAATTCGTTGCCAGGGCGGCTGGGAAAATGTTGGGATCGTTCTACCGTTCCAGTAAATATCTAACTGCTGATGCAATTCTTTACATGTATTAGAGCCAAGTGCGTCCAAGGATGGAGTACTGTTGCTACATCTGGACAAGGGCTGTTAGAAATACCTTACCCTGCCTAGACAGAGTTAAAAATAGACTTTGTAATCTAGTGGAGGATGCCCTTTTTTCTTCCCTTGAACCTCTTTCCCACAGAAGAGACTTTGCGAGCCTGTCTCTGCTTTATCGTTATTCTCATGACAAGTGCTCATCTGAGCTCAAATCTATGGTCCCTCTGTCCTGACTTTTACAAGAAACACTCGCCTAGCTGAAATCACTATCAATAATTTCCCTACTCTTTATCTGTGCCTAAACCTAAACATAGATTCCATGAACAAAGCTTCTTTCTTAGAACTGCACACGTGTGGAACTCCATTCCGTTTTCCTGCTTCCTAACTGACTAGAATATGGTTGTCTTCAAGTCCAACGTGAAAAAATTCTTGATGAGCAATCCCCTTAAGTATTCCAATGTACCAAATTTCCCCTATTAACGATGACTGATTGGCCACTATACACGCTTAATACTTATCCTCGAGTGGCATCCAGGCCTTGATAAGTGGTGACTCCTTTGTAAAAAAAAAAGCATTCTAAGTGAAAGTTATTTTCTTTGAAACAGGCTGATTCGAACTTGGAACACCCACGTCGCTAGCCGTGTCGTTAATCACTTGAGCACCGTCAGCTTTCAATGTTCTAATAACGCTAAATTAAGACCTGCTAGCATATTCATCTATTCACACACACGTGGACCCTTCAGACATGCTATAAACACATAAGTACAAAAGACGCCTCTTTTTTTATTCCATTCCATGCATTCCATCATTACTACAGACATTCGTAGAACATTTTTGATAATATACAGTCTATATCGCAGTCGTTTTGGTGAAACTGTCACTTTTTCTTTGTTCCAGTTAAGACAGGACGATTGATTGCCCTGAAAGACGAACATTCCATACATTACATTGTCACCTAGGTGCGATACTTACATAACAAGTGTTTATTTATGTCCACGGCGATATTATGCACCACCTTCTCTCCTCCGCATTTCATCTCCTTTTCTCCTTTCTAAACCTGACATTTAAATATCTCATTCCTCTTCCCCCACCCCACTCTCTCTCTCTCTCTCTCTCTCTCTCTCTCTCTCTCTCTCTCTCTCTCTCTCATTTACTTTAACTAGCAAAAATATTCTCCCTCTGGTTGTATTGTTTTGCTATCAGGTCGAAACGAAAGTTCTTTCGGTCTTTAACTTTTCAATTCAGATCTCGGATCAAACAAAATTTTATTGATTGAAATAAACACTATCAGAATCACTTGCCAACGCAAAACAATTTTATTTATGCCAATAACGTAAAAAGATCTTGCATTGTGATGGAGATGAAGTCGATGAAGGCGTTTTTTTATATCGCTTGGGTTTTTGAAGCATTTCTCACGCATGAATTAGTCAAGATATTTGAAAAAGTGGTAAGTAAGAGGTCTGGAAAGTATGGCGGATGAGACAGAGATTCCTAGTCCAATTTATCAACTTCTGCTGGGTCAGTTTAGCAACGTGCGGCCAGGCGTTGTCGTGGAGGAGAATTGGGCCTTTTCTGTTGACTAATGCTGGGTGTTGTTGTCGAAATTTCTGATGCATTTCATTCATTTGTTGACAGTACTTTATCGCCATAATAGTTTCGCCTGCATTCAAAAACGTGTAATGGATTAGACCGGTTGCATATCACAAGCTGTTTCGGCAGCTTTTCGGTTTAGCTTGAATTGAAATGAGAAAATTGTGCGAATTTGCTTTCTTTCCATCTTGTATTCAACGTTCTGAAAATACAATTGTTTTAAAACGATTGTAATTTAAACGCTTAGATAGAACGAAAAACGCTCTTTAAAATGGTATATATATATATATATATATATATATATATATATATATATATATATATATATATATATATAGTAAAGGTATTATGACGTAAACTTATTTGAAAATACATTACTTGAAATAAAAATAAAAATTCTGCAAGAACCTTCCTGTCAACTTGATAGTAAGTATGATAAGCGGACATATACTACACCACAAGGGAGGAGGTAATACTTGGGAGAATGGTATTCTAACAAGCAAGCATATACTACACTATCCATGGGAGGTTAGGGTGAGTAAGTTGTTAATGGCACGAACTGATGACATGGGTGTCCCAAATTCGAATCCAGTTCGTTCCACAAGATCATTTTCACTCGGTCCCTCTCGTAAGTACACGATGTTTTTCTTGAAAGAATTCTGGCCAGAAAAATATCGGAGAAACCAATGCCAACAATAGAATTTTCTGGATTCATATAATATAATGGTGACATTATCCTCAACCAATCTATAGGAGAAGGCCATATATGGGGGTCAGTTGACAGCAAAATATATGCTAGACTATCTACCCACCCCCCAAAGATAGTAATACTTGGGATAACGAATGGCATATATTTTATTAGATATTTTTTTAATTTGTTATTTGATAGTTAATTTATATATCTATAAATGTGAAAATGTGTATTTGTGTGTGAAGACAACTCTCACTCTATACAACAAAGTTTTGATCTACAGACTTGAAATTTGGTATAAAGGGTATTCTGACATGTAGAAAATTTTGTAATCGTTTTCATCCGGAAAAACGGCTGCTAAAGGGTTAAAAATTGAAAAATTAGTACTTGACGATAATCAGATTTTTATGTTTGTCAACTCTTTCACGACTGCGCATGCACAATTCGTGCACATTATGTAAAGAATAAGTAGGTTTGAAAACACTTTTTAAATATTGTATCAGCTGGCCTAATGGTTATTGTGTTGATTCACTATCTTTTGGTGTGGGTTTCGATCTCAGCTCGAGTATTTTTTTTTTTTACTTACAAGAACTCAACTGTTTAGAAAAAACATAATGCTCGCATGCACATGTCTCCTTTCCTTTTATTTTTTTTTTGTTTGTTTTTTTACTTCGTTTTCTTTAAATAATTTAACGTTACGTTTAATACCGGGAAACGCTGGATACATCATCTAGTAAATGTATAAAAGTGAGAATGTGTGTATGTATGAGAGAGAGCACAATTTTCAACCTATATACTCAACGAACTTTTGATCTACAGGTTAGGAATTTGATATATAGGGTAGTCAGACATGTGGAAAACTTTGTAATCGGTATCTATGCGGAAAATGGGTTGCTAAGGGGAGGGGTTAACATTGAGAAATTGGTACATGAGGGTTATCGGATTTTTATCTATTTGTCACCTGTTTCATAACTGCACATGCGCGAATCGTTCACATGACAATTTTATGTTTAGAATGACACTTTTTAAATAACGTGGCTAGCTGGTCTAATGGTTATTGTACTTGATTCACTATCTTTAGGTTTTGGTTTCGATCTCAGCTCAAGTATTTTTTTTTTACACACAAAAATTAAACTGTTTAAAAAAAAAAAATACTCGCATGCACATGTCTCAGTTTTTTTCCGTTTTTGTCATTTAATTTTTTTTTAAAGGAATTTAACGTCACGTTTAATACTGGGAAACGCCTGCTATATTAGCTAGTAATTCAATAATCAAATAAAACATGTCATTCGTTTTGAATTAATATTATTTTTTTTAATATGCAGGGTGTTTTTTTAAAGGCGGCGAAATTAAATTGACAAATCTATTTTCTATTACTGCAGATTTGGCCACTACTGGGTATTTTGAGTTCAGCTTGGTTTGGCAATTCATCATGAAGGAACTGACACTCGAGCAGCGTTTGCAACTTTTAAATGATACGATCAATTTATTGAAAGAAACATTTGATGACCGAATAATTTCACGAAATTGACCACCTCATTCGTGCGATTCAAGCCCATTAGATCAGTCTCTTTTGGATATGTAAAGTTCCATGTCTACGTTGATAAATCAGACACAGTTCACAACTTAAGAGATAACACTGGACGTGTTATTGCCGAAATACATCCTAATATAATGTGTAGAGTTGTTGAAAATTTGACCGGCAGATTATGCCATAAACGCGTAAGCTGCGGGAGCCATATGCCAGAAATAGTATTTTAATTATAAATGCCGAAATTTAATCTCTAGGATAAACAACATATTTTTATAATAAAGATAATTTTCTGTGATTTATTTTGACTAGTTAGTTCGCCGACTCTAAAAAAAACACCCTCATTGAAATGTGCCTAAAATATAATTATAGTGAGTGTAAAGGCGGAATCATATTCTAAAAATTGTACGAACCCAGAAATTTGTTAATATTATACTTAATTAACTCAAGAGAATGATATCGACCATTATAAGAGTTTAGTATTTTTCGCGTTATTGTTAATTACAGCTTACGTTTAGCAAATATATATGTATATATATATATATATATATATATATATATATATATATATATATATATATATATAACTACTTCATTTATTCACATAAATTAATATAGGAAAATATAAATGTATGCGTAAACTTAAAGGATTTACTTCAACAGTGCTCAATACGTAAGTAGAGCTAGTTAGTAAGTTATAAAATATATATGGCGATTAAGCTACACTAAATATTCCGCGTTTAATCCACTCTGACTTACTATATATATATATATATATGTGTAAATATGTATGTGTATATATACATATATGTTAATTATGTATGTGTATATACATGTATATATGCATGTGTATATATGTATATATGTGTGTGTATATATGCATATATATATGTATGTATATATATGTATATATATGTATATATGTATATATATGTATGTTTATATATATATGTATGTGTATATATATATGTATGTATATATATGTATGTATATATATGTATATATATACAAGTATATATTATGTATATATAGGTATAAATGTATGTATATAGGTATATATGTATGTATATATGTATGTACATATGTATATATATATGTATGTATATATGTATATGTATATATGTATGTATATATGTATATATATGTATGTATATATATTATATATGAATATATGTATGTATATATATTATATATGAATATATGTATATATATATATTATATATGAATATATGTATGTATATATATTATATATGAATATATGTATGTATATATATTATATATGAATATATGTATATATATTATATATGTATATATGTATGTATGTAAATATATTATATATGTATGTATATATATTGTATATGTATATATGCATGTATATATATTATATATGTATATATGCATGTATATATATTATATATGTATATATGTATGTATATATATTATATATGTATATATGCATGTATATATATTATATATGTATAAATGTATGTATATACATATTATATATGTATATATGTATGTATATATATGTATATATGTATGTATATATTGCCAGTAGAGTTTAGTTTCCTAGAAGTACATCCAATGAAAGAACATGTGTCTACCAAAATAGTGCTCAATGAGTGAACAGAGCAGGTATATTAATTTTATTTATACAAACATTAATGGCTACATATATGCATACATGTTTCTGTAATCACCCACGTTGGGGGATTACGTCTTCAGGCCAAGAATTACCGTCGAAAGTGATATTTCCACCAAATACATTTTCCTATTTCGTTTATCAAGTTAGAATGCAACCTGGGTGGGAGTCATAAAAACGGTAAGAGGATGAGTGATGTCTTTGAAGATAATAAACATCTTTTTCATTTCCCTTTCCCCCCATCCACCCTAACTTTTGGTTTTCATGGCATAAGGTACTTGAAAATTTAGTTTTTTTTTTGTCTTGGAGTCTGTAAGTTAAGAACCTTAGCTATGGTCAACTAAGTACTGACCGGTTGTAGTGATAACTTAGCTGTAGTGATAACTTAGAAAGGATTATAAAAAAGCATAATGGAAGAATTTTAAAGACGACTAATAGAGAAGGTGAAAATACTAGTGCAAACACTGCGGTGAATAAATGTAATTGTAAAAAGCTTGAGGAATGCCCAATAAAAAATGAATGTCTGACCTCATCAGTATTATACCAAGCTAGGATATTCCCGTTGGAGAACCCAAGGGACGAAAGATTCTACATAGGAAGTACCCAAATGACTTTCAAAAATAGATTCTATGGACATACACGCTCGATGAGTAATCAAACATATGAAAAGGACACTTCCTTATCGTTATATTACTGGAAATTAGTTAGAGAAAATAAAACACCTAATATAGAATGGAAAATTATTAGGAGGGCCAATACTTGCCACTCATTGATCTCACCATGTCAATTATGCTTATCAGAAAAACTTGAGATAACTAGGTTTAAAGGCAGAGAAAAATTATTAAATATTAAACAAGAAGCTGCTACACCCTGCAAACATTTCAGAATACACGCACTTAAAGAACTCTAAATGAGTAGACTAGAACAACTATAAGTACAACTAACCCCCATCAAATAACCCCCCACAAAGAGGATAAGTGAGGTCGCAACTATGATCATACCCGTATGGGTTACGTAAGTCGCTTAATATTCTACTTCATCGAGCAATTATAATATTACTAACCGAAATAAGTACCTGTACGAAGGTATATTTTAACCAAACGAGTAATAGATTGTTTTCGGTGAACCTCGTAATAATGTATGCATATGGATATTTTGGGGTGTGTGCATGTATGGATATAAGATCTTTATATACCCGGGTAGGAAAATTAATTTAAAAAAAAAAAGAATGAAGAAATAAATAGATGAAAGAAAGTAAGGAATAAAGGGTGAATGAAAGAAAAGGGGATAAGGAAATTAGGGTGAATAAACAAAGATGAAGGTAAGTACTACAATATATAAGCTTGTATACTCGGTTTGTATAACCTAAATACCCTGATTTCAGTCATGTGTTATTATATATTATTGTTGTATCGTTATACATCTTATGTATATCTGCCTAACCATCGAAAGAGTGTTTGCTTAATATGAGGATAGGCCTATGAACTTCATGCTGAATTCAATATAAATTTTTACGTAGTATAAATTTTTACGGAAAAAACCTACAACTTAGGAAAATATAACAAGCGGGTGGGGCCATGAAATATAACTATGCGTGTGGAGTTTGATAGAAAAAGGGAATTTATATAGTAAATGTATTCATGTCTGTTTCTACTTTAGATGTATCATTTGGTGGCAGGGTACATGTATATATATATATATATATATATATATATATATATTTATATATGTCTATATTTGTGTGAGTATGTATGTATAAGTGTATTTTATGTATACATGTATGTTTGTATATTTATATATATGTGTATCTATATATCTGTGTGTATGTTTGTATATGGATGTATTTGTATGTGTGTTAAAAAAGCATAATGGAAGAATTTTAAAGACGACTAATAGAGAAGGTGAAAATACTAGTGCAAACACTGCGGTGAATAAATGTAATTGTAAAAAGCTTGAGGAATGCCCAATAAAAAATGAATGTCTGACCTCATCAGTATTATACCAAGCTAGGATATTCCCGTTGGAGAACCCAAGGGACGAAAGATTCTACATAGGGAGTACCCAAATGACTTTCAAAAATAGATTCTATGGACATACACGCTCGATGAGTAATCAAACATATGAAAAGGACACTTCCTTATCGTTATATTACTGGAAATTAGTTAGAGAAAATAAAACACCTAGTATAGCATCTGATTATCAAACTTTTTCTTATCCTTTCGTCCTTTCCTTTTGAGATTTTGCTATATTTTCATGCATGTATGATTTATCCATTTCCTAAATATGTTTCCTCTGAGGATATGAAGCATTCATTAAAACTCTTTGGAATAAGGAAAAAAATTACTTTCTTTGAATTGTTTGTCGAAAAATAAATTATTGTAGAATTTAATTTACAGTATTTAAATCTATTTGTACTTTTATATATATATATATATATATATATATATATATATATATATATATATATAACAAATAGTCTATATTCCAAATTTAAAGTTGCTGACAATCTTACCGTTTATTTCTTTAAGTACGTTGAAATGCACAATTATTGTGCATTTCAACGTACTTTTAGAAATAAACACCAAAATGGACAGCATCTTGAAATTTGAAATAGAGTCAGTTTATCATTTATTTTTATATTCTCTGTAGTTACATCAAGCTTCACAAATCAGAGGATTAAATAAAAGGTGTAATATGATTGAATAAACATATTTCCCCATATTTATATTGCAATTTTAAAGGAAGCACATGTTTTGATATTCATGATTTTAAAAACCCGGAGGCCAACTGATCGGTTTCGTCATAACTCTTCCAGAGTTGGATTGAGAATTTATTTTATTTTAAAAAAAAATAAACATTGAAAATACGTTTAAAATAAATTGTGCTGACAGTGAGAAAAAATAATCAGGAAAACACTATATATTCAAAATAAACTTACATATAATACAATAATAGAATGACCTAGAGGCGCATCACGTTCAAACCTAAAAGACATTCTCCTTGTTTACAAAGGGAAGTTCTCTTCAAACGAACGTCATTGATCTCCAAGATGTTGAGGTGAAAACCAGAATAAGCACGACTCAAAATGTTGAGTCAATACTGAGGTTTGTAGCACAAAAACGGGCTTTTAAGTATATATATATATATATATATATATATATATATATATATATATATATATATATATATATATATACTAGCAAATGTACCCGTCGTTGACTGGGTTCAAAAACAGCCTACAGAAAATGCACTCTGATTTATGAAAGTATGATAGGTTATGAAAAGGAAGGATTGTAAAAAGATAGCTTCGGATTTGGAGCTAAAAACCAAAGCAAAATATGATGAAAGTAAAAATAGATAACCCCATAATTTATTATACCATACATGTTCACCTTGAAACACTTATCACAATATTTTGTGGATCTATATTAAAAAAATTTGTTAAACTTTGTAACATATTTTCATTCTATGCGGTCAGGTGCGAATGAACACCCCATAATTTTATTATATCATATTTCTTCAAACTGAAACATAATTATCACAGATAAATATGAAAAGTCTTTATAAAAGTTTGTGCCTATTTCCATTCTATGGAGGCCAGGCGTAAACGCAGACCCCACAATTTTATTATACCATCCCTATTTAAGTTAAAACATACTTATCAAAGTATTATTATGTACATCTATATCAAAAGCCCTTGTAAACGGTTTTTTTTTTTTTTCATTTTTTATTTCCATACTTTGGAGGCCAGGCGCAAACGCAGACCCCACAATCTTTATGAACCACCGTCCTGCCAGATCAAACATACCCATTCCTGATCCGCGATACATCTTCTATGATTATATGTAATCAGTTTTTTAAAATAGTCAACCATATAGGAGCCTATTCGTGACAAGACACACACACGCACACGCACAGACGTTCAGCTTTATATTATATATATATGTTTTTTTATGTATATGCAATGATGGATATATATATATATATATATATATATATATATATATATATATATATATATATATATATTTATTTTATATATATATAAACTCAATGCGGAAAATATATAGATGGTTACATCTTTTCTGTATTTATTTTCTGCGTTGACATCTAGGAACAAAAAAAGTCTTTGGAAAAAACGAAAGTATTTCTTTCAAACGCACATAATTTTCGACCGATTCAGTGTGAAGATATATATATATATATATATATATATATATATATATATATATATATATATATATGTGTGTGTGTGTGTGTAATTAATAATTATTCATTTATACCTACAGACACTAGTCTTTCATGCTTACGTAATCATCAGTGTATATTAACGATTTCTGACGTGTCATGTGATTCGAACCCAGCCAGGAAACCACCTTTTTTTCTCAATCTGAACCTCTACCTCAAGACTACCAAGCAATTGTCACGGGAATGAAGGGAAGTAAGAACTATTTAATGCCAAATTCATGCGAATGCAAAAACAATTGGGAGAATTCGTGAACATTGCATAGACACTAGTTGACTACCTTAGTCATAATTCCACAGAATATATATATATATATATATATATATATATATATAATTGTTAGTCTGTCTGTCTGTCTGTATGTCCGTGTGTATCTGTGTGTGTACATTTCCTTACCAAACTACTCTGTCAATTTTCAGTCTACAGACTCGAGATTTGACATAAGGGATATTAAAATTTGGAAAAATCTTTTTAATCGGTTCTCGGCCAGAAAGTTAGCTGTCAAGGGGTCAAAGTTCAACGATTTGATCTTTGAAAACTCTACCAAACTTCTCCGCAAAATTCGGGTCTAAACACTTGAAATTTTAGAATTTTAGAAATTTGAAAATTTATATATATATATATATATATATATATATATATATATATATATATATATACATATATGTATATATAAATATATATATATATATATATATATATATATATATATATATATATATATATATATATATATATAAGGATAATACTTGTCCCTAGAGTATTCACACTTTGAATGCTTAGTTGAAGGTTAACACAAAAAGGTGAAATTCAGAAACATTCCATTCCATACGCACTACCATGCAACAATATTTGTATTAAAATATATTAACATATTTGAAACCATGTTTAAATCTGGTTTTTCCTATTATCAAATTAAATAGATTTTATCTAATTTTCAAATTTAATTTATTTATCTAATTTTCTTTATTTTTGATTAAAGCAACTTAATAACTTTAAAATGGTTTGAATAAAGAAAAAAAATGTGATTTCTTAATTATAAAATTATAAGTAAAAAAAATGTTATTTTCATAATAGATGATTGAAGAATGCGTTTCCCGTAGAGAGAAACGATATCAGGATACTACGATAAATGTGTTATTCTAGTCTTAAAGACCAACTTAGTTCTGAAGACTCTAGAAGATTAAATGAAGACGGTATAGGAAGATATGTGCGCAACAAGAAATTTCGATGCATAGCCATGTTGAAAGAATTGATACGAGCTCTTGGATAAGTAGAAGTAGAATAGCTTCGATAGTAAGTCTAATTCATAGGGAAATCCAAGAAAACATGTGGGCAAGTGATAAAAATGGATTTGAGAGAGAGAGAGAGAGGGGGGGGGAGAGGCGGGTGGGGGGCAAATAAAGACTTGACAGAGCTAGGTTAGTTTGGAAGTCAATTTTTAAGAATGGAGAGAGAGGGAGGGGGAGAGAGAGAGAAAGAGAGAGAGAAGGGAGGGAGAGGGGCAAATGAAAACCTGGCAAAGCTAAGTTAGAAAGTCAATTTCTAAAAGCTGTCCAGAAATGGCAACATGTACAAAGGGCGTTAAACCGATGATGATGACGACGACGACGACAACAACGTCGACGACGACGACGATGAGAAGTAGGAAGAGGAGGAGAAAAAGCTTTGTATACAAATTCATTCGAAAATCATTGAACTATATCCGGACGACGTATATATTTGCTAGCAGCTGTTGTGATCTAACTCAAAAAGCTTTGAATCAGACTATGAATAAAGTAGACATATTGATTTTGTCGGGAAGTCCAGAAGTGATTTGAACAATTTTGCAGACGGACTAATTCCGTGTGCTTGTTAGTTAGCTTGACCTTTATCTATTAGAGTTGTATTGGGCATGTTATGGCCGACATCTAAAACTTGTTAAAACTAGTTATTTTATAAAATGTTATTTTTACTATGCCTATTTTATACAAATCCAAGACTAAAACTGCTCACTTGGTACAAATGTCCACTGCGAACTATGAAGATGAGGATAACAGTTCGCAAATAAATAAGTAAATACACAAATTACTCATTTCAAAAGATTCCAATAAAAAATGATATGTAGTCACTTCATAAAAAAGAAAGACTTTTGCCATTTCGATGCAAATCTCAGACTATAGTCATGTTGATATAAAACTTAGCCGATGGCCATTTGCTTTATACAAATCTCAGACTATAGTTTTCTTTTTTGTTTAGAACTTAAATTTCTATTGCTGTTGATAATGATAAAAATCATATTTATTGATTTTAAGCGATAAGTAAAACTAAAATCTATAGCTCACCTTACATTTGCAAAAATATATGCACATATTATATGGATTTTTAGTGTAATCCGAACATTTTTTAAACAAATAAACAACTCTATAGTTAAATATTCAGAGATTTTAACTGAATCGAAATTGGGAATTTAGAATAGAATCAGTAATTGTATCAGAATCGCAAAACTATTAGAATTGTTCCATCATTAGTTTGCAGTGATTCTGACAATGATTTTATTGGCCCAATATTTAACAATGGACGCTTGCCGTTATCAAATATAACAGGTTCTTCTTAAAAAAAAAATTCAAAAAGACACTTTATTGATATCAGAAACTAAAACCAGAGAACGCAGTTTCCCATGAAGAACAAAAACAATTCACAGATGCAAAAATTATTTACAAAGTTTCCTGCTTGCAGAAAAATAAACACAGATATGTTTCTTTGTAGGGTTCTTTATATGGCATGATTTCTACGACTGAAAAAAAAAATTCCTAGATTTATTGTATTTATTTATTTATTTAACTCTACTTCCGTCTGACATATCTTTATCCAAGCTCTTCTCTCTAGACAAATTTTCTTTTTTATATTTTTTTTTTACTTTTTATCATTGTCCCTCTGTTAAATTTCATTCTTTTCTACATTTGAAATGTTCTCGACTCCACCCTCATATGTTCCAATGAATGTAATCGCTGTCTTGCTTGCACGGCACTAGGCTTACAGACAGCAATTGAGATAGAGTGAGAGTGGGTGAGAGAAAAAGTATAAACGAATTCAACACAATGTACTGTGTGTTTCCATCTTAATATCTATGTTAATAGCATACTAGCTACGATATATGTTCCATGACGGGTTAGGGAACTGGTATAGTTTTTGAACCAGACAAAATATGACTTTTGAGGACGTTCTAAAAGAAAAAAAACAAAAAACAATGAAACAACATTTGAAGCAAACAGAAAGATCATTTTATGTTTATTTTATATTATTACAAGCGACCAACCTCAGTCGTGTCCAGCTAATATGAGCACTGGAAAAACCTGTACTCATAAAAGATCTGAACCAATAACAGCTATTTTAGATTGAAAAACATCATTGTTTATTTTATACTAGCAGGGGGAGGGCACACATTGTACGGGATTGAATGAGGGTTAACAAATATTCCACTTTTCCAAACCTTTATTACAATCGAAATCGATATAATCGCACATTTTTTTAACCGAATTGATTGATTGCCTGCTCTAAGTCAGAGTTCCCTCTCACCACAGTGCATGACGAGGATGCTTCACATGCCTCCTCGCAGTGACTTAGTTCACAATATATTGTAGTCTACATTGCACTGTAGAGAATCTACTGTTGATTTTATAAAATTATCTGTAAATAATGGCTTCACTTAAAGTGGAAAAGACAAGTACCATGGTTCAGTTGTGCTCCAAACAGAAACATTCATTTCAAACGCGCCCCTGTGTTATCAAAGAACTGTTAATTTTATGAAATTATTTTTGCATAATCACTTGAATTATAGTTAAACGTACAAAAGTCAAGTATCATGCTTCAATTGTGATCTAAAAAGTAACATTCATTTCGAATGTGCCCCTATTTTATAAGAGAATCAACAGATGGTTTTGGGCCTTTCTGCTTGTGCGGTGATAAAACTTTTCAAATGCACTTGTGATATTAGGCTGTATAAAAGTGTTAACTTTGATCAAAATAGGACTTGCTTCTTTAATCGGATTTTTTCGATTGTTGAAGTTTGATAGTAGATGCATTCCGATAAAAAAAAGCCTATATAAGAACACTCCCAGACACATCAAATATCTTTGTGTGAAATTTTTAAAAAAAGCGGCCCAGTCTTTTCCAAGTCCATAGGGAATGAACTCGCGCGCGCACACACACAAAAAAAAATCCTTTTATATAATAGTAGAGATAGAAATTATTCCAAGAGATCAAACTCAGTCAGGTTCAACTAATATGGACACTGGAAAAACCTTATGGGCAGATGCTTTTCGAACTGATATGCTATTAGATATGTCGCTTACACACGAGCACATAAACGTATCTCAAGTACGCACCGGTTATCTGATCTTGTCGGGATTTCCAATTTGTCCGGCAGGTGGCGTTCTTTACTTCCTGTTTCACTTTCTTTACCCACTTCCGTTATATACGTATCTCTCTCTTTTTCTTTCATTTGGATCGTCTATGTGAACGCACATTTCCGCACGCCTCGACAGAGCGTTATCGTTTCAAGGTAAGAATAAATACACGTGTTTATATTAACGACGTATTTTGATCAAACACCCAAATACGTATACACAATGAACTCCTACACACAAATAACTCTCATATTCATCCATACACGTATATTCAATGAACACTTACGCACAACGAACGTTTTTACTTTATACACGCTCGTTCGTATATGTACACATACATAAAAGAGTAAATCACAACGATTTTAGATTGAAAAAATTTGATCATTTAAGATTCATTTATAAAAAATAGTCTATAATTAAAATCACTATTATGCCTGCACAAAAAAAATTAACGGAAAGCGATTTCACAGCAGTCTACAGAGCTGATTTTTCTTACCAAATGTCTTCCCTAGAATCCGTGGACTTCAGATCACGTGTGAAGATATCATTATTTATTTATGTATTTATTTATTTATTTACTTATTACTCATCAAGGCCTGGAGGCCACTCCAGGATAAGGGTTAAGTGCTAGGTAGATGGTGAGACGATATGATCAGTTATGGTGGAACTTGGGTAGAGCTAAATTATTTAGGAGGAAGGCCCGATAGGAATTTATTCAGATTAGATTAAAGAGGACCATGTCATAAGTAGTCAGGAAGCAGACACATGGCATTGCGTTCCACAGACGAACAGTTCTAAGAAAGAAACTCTGATCATGTAACAGTAATAATACTGGATACTCTTGAAACATTTACAGTAAAGTCTAACATAAATTTAAATATCAATCCCTTGTGTCTTTTAAAGAAGCTATTCTTGCTGAAAAAACAGAAAATTCCGGTCATTATACTAAGTATGCCAGAAAAGTAATTGCGCTGGGTATGCTGTGTGTTGTATGAGCTAAGAGTGAAAGACAGATCAGCAGATTATGTTATCATCTAATACAATATATTGGTAAAATATAGAACCGTCATTTTAACTTTTTGAAAACATTGCCTTATTAACCTACGAGAATAGAGTTTGACATAAAGTTGATTTATATATATATATATATATATATATATATATATATATATATATATATATGTATATATATATATATATATAATGTGGAAAAAATCTGTCTCTCCAAAAAGGGGCGCTCTGAAATTGAAAGAAAAATTACAATTACCTCAGTTTAAAATTATTTCTCTTTGACTGACCCAGGACAGAACAGATGAAGTGTAGCATTGTTAGGTACAACCTAAGAACAATAGAGTTATTTCCCTTGAACTAAAAAAAGGGAGAGTTATTGTTCTTGGCAAAAAGGAGATCCGCCATGAGAGTTAAGAAGGTAAACAAATGTGTTTCGTATCACAGACTTCATCAAACATCCAGTGATTTCTACCTCAGAAATTTATTCTAGAAGCTGTTGAATAAATCTGTTAAATGCTGTACATCATTCTCTGCTGATATTTGAGTTGGTATCACCAGACGTAACAAGTATCAGAACAGATACTACGCTTTTATATATTTTTTTTATTCTGCAGACGTTATACAAAACAAAAATTAGGCACAAGACCACTCAAAATTTGGGGAGAGGGGGTCTATGATCATCCTTGTCACTGTATCTTTGCTTGGTCTATGCCAAGGGTCTCCAAACTACGAACCGCGGACCAGATCCGGCCTGCCAAAGTTTTTAATCTGGCTCGCGGAGCTGTTATAGAAAACGTAAAAATATTCAGGATGTTTTTTTAATGGAAATATGTGAAAATAGTGTGATGCTTTTTATTTTTATTCAGAAAATGATTAAAAGAATGAGGCTTTGGACAACCTGTTTCACTAAAAAGCAAAACTAATGAGCAAAACAGTACAAAAAAACATCCAGGTCATTTTATTTATTTTGGCTTGCATAGCTCTAAAAGTCAGCAATATGGCCCCACGTTCAAAAAGTTTGGAAACCCCTTGTCTATGCTAATCCTAGCTAGAGTCTCCATACACTATAATACCGCAAACACACCGGGGGTCGTCCTACCTGAGATTCTCAAATCAAATCGTTTTTTTTGTTGTTGTTTTTTGTATTTGTGTATTATATGTAGAAATAAAATTTTCAGATACCACACTTTGATCTTAATCAAAAGGCAAGCAAGATTAGTTAACATGCTTTTGTTTACATCTTTCCGTTTTAACTAAGAAAATACACCTATTCACAGAGAATTTGACAATTCCTGGCACCCCTCCACAAAAAAAACACACATTATTGGAACAACCATCTTATTCACTGTGTCTTGCTCCATGTAACATATATTCTGTAAGGCCGTAGTCACCCATTTTAAAAGCATGTTGGCCATCAAGAAGGCAGTAGACTGAGCTTGAAAGGAATCATATAAGAATTCTTCTAGTAGTGCATAGAAGCGTCACAGAGAAAGACAGAGAAAACGCACTAGAGTTAAGTGGGGTGATGGGGGGGGGGGTCCAGGTAATTTATTGTTTGGAAATTGAAACAGATTGTTTATAACAACCGTGTCGTTATTTTATTTACTTTTTTTTCAGGTGTATCTTGAATTTTTTTTTTTTTTTTAACAAGTTGAAATATCTACCAAATGGCTGGGATTAAATAAATATAGAACTAAAACAGTTTATTGATATTGGATTGACTTGTTCTTTTTTGGGGGGGGGGGGGGTTAAGGGAATGGAAGGTGAGCCTTACGCCATATGAACTCTTTGGAATTATTTTATTCCAAAACAACATATCTATTGCAAATGATTAATAAAGCATTTTTAACAATAGCTGAAGAATAAAATATGGGTTCATATCTTTCCTCAATTGTGTTAGTGCAGAAATAAGCATAAGAGATAAAAACGGAATCTGAACTTAAATTACTCATTCCATGGGGAAAGACATGGGATAAAAATGTGCAAGTTTTGGATATTCACAATGGACGGCGTCTACGTCCTTGTCCACCGTTCTTTCTTATAGGCAAAGATTGAAGCTGTTCTTCTGATCCTTTCCTCACGATGGATAACCGGAAAATCTTCTCGAAGAAAGACAACAACAGATATAACTTAAAATATCCTTCATTCATCTGCATGTCCCTCTCAGCCAACAAAGGGGAATAACTCGGATACATTTAGAGACCTTTTTTAAACATGGCAAAGGTCAGATACCATAATACTTCAAAGCAACCAAAAAAACTGCTATATAGAAAATTTAAAATGGAGCTTACATTACTGAAGTTATGGGATTAGAAAAGCGTTTATGTTGTGAAGTTAAGCCGTTGCATCAGCGGGTCTAAAATTATCAAAATATACTCAAATGTTTAGAATTTACTTAATTAGTGCAATTTGGTATAACAGATAGGGTGTAAGTTTATAGGCTGGGTGATCGTGGTTTCATCCTCAGTCAAGTCACAACAAATGGAATTTGATACTTCCTTGCTAGACATTAAGCATTAAAAGTTGAATATCTCTACTTATATATAAGAGACACCGTGTGTGTGTGTGTGTGTGTGTGTGTGTGTGTGTGTGTGTGTGTGTGTGTGTGTGTGTGTGTGTGTTCCTATGGATTCGGAAACGGCTGGGCCGATTTTTTAAAAATGTTTCATATAAATATATTGTATGTGCCTGGCAGTGTCCTTATATAGTCTTTGTATTGGAATGACCCTTATAAGTACCAAAAATCGATAATCGAAAAAACCCAATTAAAGAAAGAACAGTCCAATTTTGACTAAACTCAAGTGCATTTCAAAATTATCACCGCACAAGCAGAAAGGCTCGACATATAAAATCAACAATAGGTTCTTTGATAAGACATGGGCGCATTTGAAATGGATATTGAACCATGATACTTAACTCTTGCATTTTAAATTTTAATTCAAGCGATTATATAAAACAATTTTATAAAAATTATATAAAAATAATCTTATAAAATCAACCATAAATTCTCTACAGTACAATGTAAACTACAAATTATTGTGAATTAAGTCGATGTGGGGAGGCATATGAAGTTTCCTCCTGGTGCATTATGCAATCAATCGATTTGATCGAAAAATGGTCAATTTCACCGATTTCGTTGAAAAGAAAAATATTGAAAGTGTAGTATATTCATTAATCCTAATTCAATCACGGGCAACATCGGGTCTCCCTGCCAGTCAAGGATAAGTGGAATAATTCTGGGAAAGGAATGGCGTCCTCCACTGCATCTTGATGTAATAGCCAATGAAAAGGGAGCATTTGGGTTGCCCTCAAATCTGGATGACCCATTTATTTACTATTTTAAAAACATTTGAAATCACATTCGATTTTTGACAAAACAATTATAGTATACGGTCTGATATTCGTTTATATATATATATATATATATATATATATATATATATATATATATATATATATATGAGAGTCGTTTTAAAAGTAAAGCCTCCTATTTTTTAACTCAAAATCTTGAAGTGCTACGAAGACAGGAGTGGTGCGATTACAACTAGCGACCTTTTGTGCTTCAGAATTTATTTTCCCACATAGTCACCATCATTCTCAATGTACTTTTGCCAGCGATAAACAATGTATGGGCATCCAGAGCATTCTTTGTCATACGAAAATCGTTCCAAAAGTAAAGCCTCCTTTTTTTTCTGTTCATTGTCAAATACTATCCTCTTAGGTATTGTTTCCGCTTTTTTTTTTTCTTTTTTTGTAGGAGAGGTGGAGATAGTGTAGTATCTGTTCTAGGTTATGATATCATCCTCCCAAGCATTACTTTCTCTTTTTGTGCTAGTAGTGTAATATATCTTCTGTTGTTGTTATTATACTAGCCTCTCACGCATTACCTCCTCCTTTGGGAGGCTGGGGTGAGTGTAACATCTGATCTGTGGTGTTGGTAGCACCCTCCCAGAGAAGAAGATTGAAATTATATACCAGCAAAAATAAGCGACCACTGGTGGTAATAATAATAATAATAATAATAATAATAATAATAATAATAATAATAATAATAACAACCCTAATCTCCTCAGATTCCACAGGTATATAAGATTGTAATAATAAAAGTAGGTGTCGCATTCTGCTAAATTACATAAACCAATACAAACGTGCGATGTGGGGTGGGGGCATGGGGCTAAAAAATCCGAAATATGTTAATTAACGCAGTAAAGTCAATAAGCACTTGAGATTATTTCCAACTTGTCTCTGTAAAACTCTTTAACGCCAACTATTCAAACGTAATAAGCGTTTGCAAAATTACCAAATTATCTAATAATCGACCGTGAATTAAGTTGGCATTAAACATTAAAAATAAAAACAACCTTAATAAAACGAACATTTGCATAAAATGAACAATTTAATTATTCGGGGTAAAACAAGAATTTTTCTTTTCAATGAAAATAGCTCCAGACAATGCATGAAACAACTTAATATAAGGAACTATAAAAAAAAAATACGGCATAATCACGTTGGCACACCGTTTACCGCTGTATCACCGAAGTTAAGCAACGTTGAACCTGGTTAGTACTAAATGAGTGACCATTTGGGACTTTCAGGTGCTGTATGTGCTCTCCGCTTATCTCGGCATTGTTTTCAGTCATCCTGGTCTTCTCCTTGCCACTGGACTCAAACAGTGCCGATTCAGGAGAGGTGTGGTTGGAGATTGCGCAACCTTTGCCTCACAATTACACGCGCTACTACCCCTAAGGGGTATCTTTTGTCTTTAAAGACTGACCGGAAGCATGGATGGATAAAAAATAACTACTTAAAGGTCAAAAACTTACCAACGATAAGTGTTAGAGAGACTAGATTTGTAGATGGGGGGGTAGTGTAGTATCTGTTCTGAGTCATGACCCAGAAAAGAGCAGTTCTTTCCTTTTTGTCAGAAACATTGCTCATGGAATATGAGGACTAAAGAATAAAATAAGGGAAGCAAGAGTTTGAAAACTGCCGAAAGTAAACCAAAGATCCATATGAATTTTCATGAATTGAATTCACTTTTAATCAGCACATCTAGAAATGAAAATTATATTTTAAAAGTTTAAGCGTCACAGACCAATGAAAACACCAATTAAAACTTCATCTTGGCAAGCTCATTAAAATATTTTTCAGACTTAAGCATGGAAAAATCAACGAATGTGGTATTTCATATTTAAGCATGGTAGACTAATGATGGAGTTATTACTAGGGCTAGGACAACAGCATATCCTTTTCATTGTTTTGACTCTCGTGTGTGTATCCGTTGATAACTTACATACTTTTATATAGAGTGATGTGGTTCTCAGTTGATTAACTGTGTCTAACTGTGTCGGATATATACTCGAGAGTCAAAACAATGAAAAGAATATGTCGTTATCATAGCCCTATTACATACCTAAATGTTGCAGACATGGAAATACTAATTCAAGCTTTACCATGGCAAACCAATGCAAATGCTATTTCAAACTCAAATATGACAGACCAACGAAAATGCTATTTTCAACTTCAACATAACAGACTACTGGAAATGCTATTAATATATCGAACTTAAATATCGCAGACCAACAGAAATGCTAATTCATTAAATTATCAATTGAACTGAAATTTTATAAAGATATAAGTAAAATCGAGAACAAATAAGTTTTTATGTTTAGAGAGATCGGTTGAAGCGTAAGAAGTTGTTTACAATATCAGCAAACAGGCTTGTGCAGAGAAAGTGAGTAGCGAATACAGGGAGGAGGAACTAGCTGTCGGTCTGGTGTACTAGCAAAGGGTAAGAGAACATTAAAAGAAAACGAAATGCATTCTGATGGACTTAATTTTGGAATTAAATTTTTTAAATAGGATTTTTTTTTAATTTCGTTTTATTTTATTGCATTTAATTTTTTTTTTAATATTTGATTAATATTATATGAAAAAGTAATAAATATCAAGGAAGTTATGTTGATGCGAGAAATGCACACACATGTGCACACACACACACGCGCGCGTGCGCACACACACACACACACACACACACATATACCCGTGAGCTTGTCTTACAATTTGTTAATATAGAAAGATTGGACTCGTAAAGCTAGCTAGTCAGATGGAGGTATGTTTGCTGTAGGTGTTCGCTTTTGTTCTGATATTTACAAAATGTTGCAAAGTCGTCCAGAAGTAAATCTTTATAGACATTTTCTCACAGGCTGCTCGACTCCAGATGTGGATTTTTAAATTTGAGACAGTACAAAGGGCGTGGGTAAGGGAAATCGCAGTTCTATTACAAATCAAACATACGATACATTTCATAATTTCTTCTAAGCTTATCAGCTAAAGGGAACCTTGGTTTTCCTCCGTAGGGAGGACTTCATGAGAAATCTACGTAAACCATACCAAAAAAAAAAAACAGCATTCACAACTATTACCGCTCCTTTCAAATATTTATTTGATTAAATAGGTTTAGATTTCTTTCCAAAGGCTTATATTTACACGCACACAGTTTTAAGATACTAGAAATTAGCATTTAAAAAGGCCAGTAGGTGATGTGGTCGTGACAATAAAGGCATAAAATTGTACATAGTTTTTCATACAAAATTCTTGAATTTACTTTATTAAGTCATTGGGAGACGACGGTGTAGTTCTGGTGAAGTGGAGCTACATGGCCTGGACAGGGTGATATGAGAGCATAGCTGTTGCCTGTGCAGCAGTCCTCCCACCCCACTCACACACTCCATGAAGCTAGAGGGTCCAAGGGAAAGACAAAGTCGATATATAGTTGCCGGTGATGACAATATAGAGTCCGGCCGTGCAAGGGACTTCCATCTCCAAATTTTCCGTCGAGATTTACCCCCTTAGCTTTTCCCCTGATGGGATAATCCCACACGGCAGCAGAGGTTTTGAATCCAAAGTTGGCTTGTCCTAGGTGGGCTCCCATCCAAAGTTGATGAGCCCCACCTGCCTGAAAATAATCTTTGTGGGTATTATTGATGAGGATTATTTGGATTCTTCGGACTACTGTTTTCATCTGAGGTTTTATTTTATCAACGTTTTGGCCGATGCAATTTCCCACCTTCTTCAGGTGCATCTTGTCGAACTCTGAAATCTTTCTGTACAGAACCCTTTACTTAATCCACAGAGGTAATATGCTCTCATTCCGTCAGCCATGACTTGGTAGAAGTCTTAAGTAATTTGCAACAGTATTCTTAGTATCGCCCGCACTATTTAACCTCTAAGTTCCAGAGGCATTCCACAAAGAATTGAATTTTACATAGTACTTTTACATAGTACTTTATCCGTTACACTGCAGATCCTTGTAGAAATAACACTGAAGATGAGAACAGTAATCCGAATAATTGAAATCATCGAAATTATCGATTCTCATGCCAAAAATTCAGAAATATAATTATCAATTAGTCCCCAGAACAGCAAAAAGAAATAAATTCCTTAAGATAATTTCAATTTCACGAGTTGAAGTTCATTTCGCTATATATCTTTAAATTCATGAACTCCTCAAAATCCAGATTTCTTTCTTTTCTTTCAGGGTTCCGATTATTTTTAACGATTTTTGTTGGTATTCATTGGCTTGGAATACAATGAACCAACCCGGTATTTGACCATCATTTTTCAGTAGCAAGTTAACAATCCCGAATCAGGAATCAAGCGTAGTATCTGTTTTCACAAAAGGACTTGCCACTAGGCATTATCTACTCTATATATGTACGTATAAGGTAGCAACGTAAATAAACACAATGAACACGTGATGTGAATTATTTTTCGGGCTTCATTCCAACATCACATGATCATTACAAAAATTTTGGATTTTTTTTTTTTTTTTTTTTATAGTATACACGTAAGGGAAAATTTAATATTAACCTAAAAATAATTGTTTTCGTAAACAAAACAGGTCTGTAAAATGTAACGAAGTTTTGATATGTTGAAAAAACTTATTGTTAAGATAGATACAACCTTGAATCTGGAAATATAGCTATATAGTCATTTCTTTTCGTATATTTGCTGTTGTATTTAACGAGTACACAGCTTCTAAACAATAAAAGGTTTGGTACAAACATAGAGTGAAATATAATTGCAAAAGCAAATTTTCCCAAAGGACGCATGCGCGCACACACACACACACATACACACACACACACACACACACACACACACACGTATTAGTAAATGAAACGACTCCAAAATTTTTACTAATTCCGATACAATTATCGATTCTGTTCTAAATTCCCAATTCCGATACAATCATCAATTGCAATTCCGATTCTTTAGAATTTTGTAAATACATTGTGAGTTGTTATTTAGAATTCTTTAGAATTTTGTAAATACATTGTGAGTTGTTATTTTTAAAATTATTTTTGGATTATCGCAAACGCCCATGCAATATGAACATGTATTTTCACAAGCATGAATATATACTTGTACTTTTCTTTCTATGGCTCTATTAAACCGTGGATACTTTTTTTGCTCATAGCCACACTGACGAGTCTATAGAATTTAGTTTTATTGGTAGTTCAAAATTAGTAAATATTTATCATTTCACCATTCAATGGGACCACCAATAATAAATTAATTTTTAAACAAAAACACGAAAAATACAATTTAAAGAATCGAAAAATAGGCACTAATTTTTTTATTCTAATACTAATTATGATAGAACAAAATGTTCTGCTGTTTCCCGCTTTCGATTAATCGTCCAAACACACACATACGCACACATATATTTTATAATTATTTTAAATACCTACAGACACTAGTGCTTCATCCTTTCGGGAATCCTCAGTGCAGGGAGTCACGATTACCGCAGGTCAGAGATTCGAACCTCGCCACGACTCCATTAGCAAGGAACAAACCTCTCGGCCGACGTTAAGCGTAGCGAGATTACAGTTGAAATTAACATTCATATAAACAGTAAATGTCATTCAAGAAGGCCGAGAGTGATCATGTGATTTTAGCATCACGATCTGCGATTAACGTTTTGTGCATGTTTGTATACTTGTTCTCCGGCAGTGATTGTTGTCACGTGTCTGTTATTTATATTTCAATCGACCTTGAAGAGCAAAGCGCTGTAACGTTGTGTTTAACCGGGAAACTCTATGCGCTTGTTGAAATATCGAACTGGTTATTTCATCTCCTGCAACGCCATAAATAAGTAATCAGTCGACTTTGCTAATTACTTATTCCTATCACTTGAAACACGTGTTATGTTGATGACGAGCAAGGGGTTATATAACACATAATTCTCGCCTTCTTTTTCTTTCAATGGCTCCATTAAACCGTGGATACTTTTGTTGCTTGGAGCCACACTGATGAGTCACAAATAACTAAACAGCTGTCCGTGGATCGCTTAAATGTGTGAGTAGAATTGTAGACGATAAACTAGTTGGTTGTAGGTTCGATTCCTGGCTTGGGATGAGTGTTAGTCCAATTGCATTAAATAGCTGTGGCTCAATGAAAATTCTGTATATAGGCGCGAACGAACACCCCATAATTTTATTATACCATATTTCTTCAAACTGAAACATAATTATCAAAGTATACTTACGCAGATAGATATGAAAAGTCTTTATCAAAGTTTGTGCCTATTTCCATTCTCTGGAGGCCAGGCGCGAATGCAGACCCCACAATTTTATTATACCATCCCTATTTAAGTTAAAACATACTTATCAAAGTATTATTATGTACAAAACTCTTGTAAACGTTTTTTTTTTTTTATTTTTTATTTCCATACTTTGTTGTCCAGGCGCGAACGCAGACCCCGCAATTTTAATGAATCACCGTTCTGCCAGATTAAACGTACCCATTCCTGTGTCTCGATACATCTTCTATCATTATATGTAATCAGTTTTTTAAAATAGTCAAACATATAGGAGCCTATTCGTGACCACACACAGACACACACAGACACACACACACACAGACACACACACACACACACACACGTGAAATATTACCTTGTTGTTATCGTAGTGTATAATTTTGGGGGGTGGGTTTCTATAAATATTAGCTTAAGTGTTTTAAATTTCTGTATTTACAAATTTAAAATATTTCCATATTTTTCTTCTAATTCTTTTTGTTTTTTGGGGTTTTTTTTTTTTGTTCTTTCATTCCATATCTTGAAAGTTTTTAGCGTTTTTTTAGAAATGTATATATATTTAATATATATTATATATATATATATGTATGCATATATAGAATATAATATATATATAATATATACGTATGTATATATAGAATATAATATATATAATATATATATGTATATATAGAATATAATATGTAATATATATATGCATGTATATATATAATATAATATATATGTATAAATATTATATAATATATATATATATGCATATATATAATATTATATATAACATATATTATATATATAATATATATAATATATATATAATATATTGTTTTTAAAATATAATTATCCACTGACACGTGTTTCGTCTTCTACGACTCATCATATATATATATATATATATATATATATATATATACATAATATATATATATATACATACATAATATAATATATAATATATATATATACATAATATAATATATAATATATATATACATAATATAATATATAATATATATAATATAATTACAAAATATGTATAATATATATAATATAATTACAAAATATGTATAATATATATAATATAATTACAAAATATATATAATATATATAATATAATTACGAAATATATATAATATATATAATATAATTACAATATATATATAATATATAATATATATAATTACAATATATATATAACATATATAATATAATTACAATATATATATATATAATATATGTATAACATAATTATAATATATATAATATAATTATAATATATTATATATAATATATATATATATATTTAATAAAATATGAACTGATTTAAAGGTTATGCGGGTTTTTTAAAGCATGAAAAGCGATGTTACTTTTTGTATTTAATATTTTTATTGTTATTTTTTATATTTCAAGCGGACATCCGTTCTTGGTCACAAAAAAGTATCGAAAAACATTATGATAATATATATATATATATATATATATATATATATAATATAATATAATATAATAGATGTATCATATATATATAATATTTAATATATCTATATAATATATTTAATTAAATATATATTTAATATATAATATATAATAGATTATCCATATATTATGTATAATATATATGTATATATAATATATATAACAAATATAAATATACGTATAATATATATATATGATGATGATTGCAACGTCTTGTCAGACGAGTGCCACTCCCTCAGACACTTAAAGTCCATGAGCCCAAAAATAACTTCTATCGGCACAGAACCATTTTAATAGACAAATGCCTGAGGGGGTTTCTATACACAGATGATGTTACAGAGTCTTAGCTTTGTATGACAGCTAAGTCTCTCTATCGGTTCAAAATGTTGAGATCCAGCAACAAGCAAGAGCAAGATAGCCAGCAACAAGTTAAACTGCAGACCAGCTTAATGCGGATACTGGTCTCCCGCTTTATGTTTTTTTTTAAATCAGAGGTTTGCTTCTCCTAGAAAGGTTTCCTTCACCATGGCTTACGGGACCCCTCTCCACCCTAACACTCACATACATACACACAAACACACAAGGTGCTAGTTGGCCGTTGACCCCCAAAAAGGTTTCATTCGCCCTTTGGAAGGTCTTGTTTTTAATCCTTCAGGGAGACTAGCCTCCTTCCTCACCAAACAAGTCTGGTGGGGAAACCAGTTTAGTCGCCGGTGACCCGACCATGAGGCAGGTAGTACTGGGTTACATGGTATCAGTAGCATATCATATATATATATATATATATATATATATATATATATGTGCTGAATAGGTAAGCTTTAAAAGTTCAAAACATACCGATATATATAAACCCTATATGAGGAGTACAATTCTCTATAGAAAAATTGCATGTGGAACTTAAAAATTTTTTCATGACTGAATATTTTGTGTTTGTTCTTAAAAATGTTAACGTTTTCAATTTGATCAATATCTATTTTGGGGGTCAATGAATCCTATATGTAAAGATATCCTATAGACCAACAATAACTAGTAATAATGAACTGATTGCAATGAAGTCTGGCATAGATCAATGGTTCTCGGTTCATTTCACGCCATGGACTATCAGCTCAGTTAAAAGTATATTATTGATCATAGCCCACCAGCATTTTAGCTTGAAATATATCTATTCAAAATAGAATTTCGAAACGTTATATTTAATCTGCAATAAATATGGAAATCCACTCTCGGACATATAAACGGTAAAAGACATTTGACTGCATGTGATTACAAATTTGGGAAACTTCCATTCATAGTGACCCCCAAATTTTTTCATGGTAGACTGTTGGTACACATCTTGAGACGCCAAAGAATTTTTCAGCTCCAAGAACTTTTTCTGCAGATCCTCTGCAATGCAATGAACATTTGCTGTGAATGGATTTCTGATAAAGGATAACTCATCCTCTGTTCACCGCCAGGAAATATTGATCAAACTTATTCCGCAGCTTTCGTAAATGTTCAAGAATTCTTTTCTCCACGCATGGCATTCAAATATAGAAATTGAATCACATTGTTATTTTTCAACTCGTCTTATCCAGAGTTCTAATTTCTCAAGAAAAGACTTTAGTGATAGAACAGATTTTCACATTTCGTTTGCAGTTAAAAATTCAGTTTGTTCAAGATTCCAAAAATATCAGTGAGGCATGCAAGTTTTAATTCTGTGTTAGCATAAATTCTTAAATCCTGTTTCCCTTGAGAGTGGAGAAATAAAGTAAATTCTCAGTTCAAATATTCCTGCTGACAACCATTGTACAGAATTGTAAAACAGCTTGTTCTGACAGAATTTTCTAAACAGCCTGTGGTTCACTGCTGACAATTTGACATAATTAACCACCTTTAATAGTCCTTTAGAAAACGATGTTCAAGTGATCAGGTAATGTTTTTGATGCCAATGTTTCTTTCTGAATGAAGCAGTGAACGCACTTGGCAATGGAACACGCGGTTTCACCAATGCTTTGACGTCTGGTCTTGAGCTTAGCATCGGTGGTAGCAGCCACTAAATTTCCTTGATCCAAACCATTTCCATTTATTTCAATGAAACTGTTCACAATTTTTGAAACATCCTGAGCCCGTGTGGTGATGTCAAAAGTCTTAGCAAAAAGAAATTCTTTGAAGTGTTCATCAAACAGATATCATGCAAATACCATTAGCTGAGAAGAGAACGAGACATCAGTTGATTCGTCAAACCGTATTGCAAAAAAAATGGAGTTGTTTTTTTTATTTACTTCATTCACAACTTGTTCACTTATGTTTTGTGAGGTTACATTTATCCGTCTCGATACAGTGTTATTAGATACAAATATATCATTTAGCTTCTGTGTTGCCTTCTCACCAACAACAAACCTTGTAATTTCTTTTGCACCAAGCTAGTACAAACTGCTAAACAAATGTATGGCGCTTTTTGATCTGTGTGACTTTGTAGGAAACAATGTAAGAAGCATGCACTGCATTGGTGGAGTTTTCATAGAATTTACCTGATGTGTGAAGATGCTCTCATTTGAGAGATGATAATTTGTTTGAAATATTTTTAATTCTTTTGCTGCAAATTGGGATGATATTTTGTTTAGATGAAGTTTAAGCTTAGTTGGCTTCATTGATTCATTTCACAAGACTTTGTAACAAACGTAACGTAGTACACATTTATACACGTAGACCCAACACGCAGAGTACATTACAAGGAACCCATTGGCAAGTAATAACTCGAATTGTTTTTGTCACAACGACATTTATTTTCTCATTCTCCTGCCACGTGTGACTTCTAGTTACGGCTGTGACGTCGTCCACGTTTCTAACGTGATCGTCCTCCTTCTTTTCTTCACTGTCTTCTTGAACGTTGTTTCGAACGTGCTCCCGAACGTGCAGAACGTGATCACCAGTCGGTACACACGTTCTTTTTATAGTCTTTTCCTTCGCACACATCCGCGCTCTATTTCACAAATAGCACACTGTGGTAACTTCATGCCATCTTTTTCCTGACAAGTGAAGGCAAATTATATGCAATCATCTGAATATTTACACTTAACTATCCTTCCCGCCATTGTTATAACTTTAGAACTGCGGGCAAAAGTATATCAGTTATAAGTGGAGTTTGGAAAATATAATGATAAAACATAAATCGTAAAAATGCATGCAAATAAATTCATCAAATTATTGAGATTATAAAAGTGCTCAATATCCTAGATAGCGCAGATGTGTTTAAGCGCAGCGTATCATGGAAGAAATAGTTACTTTGTCTTTTGTTATTGTGTTGTGGTATACGTTTCTCAATGAAAAATGTCCAATATCGGGCAACGCCGAGTAGTCCTGCTAGTATGTCATAAACAGCATCAACTATTAAACATGGAAAATGCAGAAATGACAGTAAATTATATGAAGTTATTATTTTATTACTAAATCTAATGGAAGTACCATGGACCACCCAGAAAGTTATCATGGATTATTAGTAGTCCATGGACCACCAGTCGACTGACATAGATACAAGAGATAAGTATGAGGTATATTAGTTTTGCAAAAAAGAAAATTCTGAGCAGGGGCCTACGGGGTTCATATTTACAGACACCTTAAAACAGCATCCAATCATACGTAATAATTCGTCAACGATTTTTCCAGTTGCCAGAGAAAGCGAGACTGACGTTTGAGAGAGAGGAGGGGAGTGAATGAGTCATGGGTTGAGAGTGGGTAATATAGGAGAGATCATGCTGAGTGAGAGAGTGGGAGAGATGGGGCAGAGGGAGAGAGGGTGAGAGAGGAATTTCGAGAGTAAGATAGAAAGACCTCGATAGAAAGAGAGTTTTAAAAAATAATGTTACATACATCCTTTGTTATTTTTTTTTTACGACCTGCCCCAGCGTAGTATAAACACCTCCAACCACCCCATGTAAAGAACGGCTTTAGGAATAACACCACCCCCCAACCTCTTTATGTTAAGAACGGCTTCCGAGGTTGGGATGTGTTTATTCCGAAAGCCGCTCTTAACATGGGATGGTTGGGGGGTGTTTATAATATGCTGGGGCACATTATAAAAACTTACACATCCTTTTTCTAATTTTGGTATTTTAGTATCCACACACACACACACACACACACACACACACACACACACACACACACACACAGGGAGAGAGGAACAGCATTAGCAATGCTACTGATTCTAATTTCAAATATTTAAATCATACCCCAGAAATAAATAAATTAGAAAAATTATATTAAAATAAAATTTTAAAACATATATGATTTTCTTTATCAGCATATTAAAATAATGCATTATATGTACTTCTTACAGAACTACAAAAGAATATTCGTATTATTTGGATTTGGACTCATCTTGAGTGCTATTTTCATAACGTTTAGCCGATGTAAGTTTTGGCAAAACGGATATAACTACTAAGTAACTTATCAATTCTAAGTGACAGTCTTCTGGGAGTTAAAGGTTTAATCTCCAGTGCAGGCGATACTAAGGATACAATTACGAATTACTTGAAATTTATACTATGTCATGCCCGACGGAACAAGAACGCGCTACCTCGATTAATTAAATAAAGGATTCCATTCGAAATTCCGTACAGATTTTCGAGTTCAACAAAATGTACCTGAAACCTTTTGAGAATAACACCCAAGATGAGAACAGTATTCCGAATAATCCAAATAAAATACAAATTATCAATCCTTGTAAAGAATTCATTTATTAGGTTCAGTTGTCTGGTATACAGCAGACCAACACTTTTCGGGTTACCTAATGCGGGTCAGACCATGGTTAATGTCGAAGAACAATACCTCATTGAATAGTAGTTCATATTTTATTTACAGAAATTAGATAGCTTGAAGGTTAACATACTTTCCAAGAGTATTATTGGAATTTATAAGATATTTATGGATTGGTCAGTGGCGGTTTCCCTTATCCTTTTAGAGATCGCACGGATTGGTGAAACGTAACCCAGTCAATGCCTTATTGAGGGTCACGTGAGCCATCCAATACAAACTTAAATGCCTAATGTTCCAGCCTCCTTTTCCAGTTGAGCGTTGACGTCGGTCTGACTTCATTACGACAAAAGCCATGAGAATGCAGTCGCAGACAACAACCATTTCTTCCATGACAGAAGGAGCCAGAATTGCTGGAGCCACGCATGCGTATAAGAGTTGGTCTTATCAATGAGGTGTTACGACCAACTCCTATATTTTATTAGTATGTAACGAAAACCGTCACAGGAAAGAGGAAAACAAAATCTATTTTGTATAACAACAACTGAAGAAGGCCAGAGGATGGGTTGATCGAAACGTGGTGAAATAACAAATATGAAGGGGGGCTGTCGAAAGATTGTCAGCAGTTATCTTCAGGCGAGGATCGTCGATACTTGAGTGCCAAGTGGAAACGGAAAGGAGAGAGGGAAAAGGTGTCTTTCCACATTGATTTCAGAATTCTCTCTTCTGGTCGACCATGATTGCCAAAGGGGCTGAAGTAGTTCTCCAGGGAATAGATGAAATCTATGCTTCCTACAAGCTGATTGGTCAGTGTGTAACCAAATCATCTAACAGGGACAGTTCTTCGCGAGTAAAAAGATGACATTATTTATGACTGCTACATGCGCACCTGTTATTTATTTATATATATATATATATATATATATATATATATATATATATATATATATATGTTTCGTCAATCTATATAAGAATAAAAAAGCGTTTGTATCTGGTTGAGTTGTCTTACAAATACAGATACTAACATTTATATATACTTTATTTTTTACATGCGCACCCGTTACCAGAACACTCTTCATCTAAGATCTCGCAAAATTATGTATTTGCATTCTGTATATGAGGCCCCCAAAATACTACAGTACCAATACATACTGTTGTAAATAATCTCACCCGCTACTAAATTGGCTGAAAAATGTGAGGCTCGCTGTTTGTTTGTTTGTTTGTTTGAGCACTGTAAAATTAGTGGAGGAAGGTTTGCCTTAAATTGATATTTGTTGAGGTTATTTACGAGCGCCGCTCCCGTGGGTCGATGGGTAGAA
>NC_136484.1:117730123-117815123 GCF_053919585.1 Euprymna scolopes | reverse complement strand
TATACTGTGGGCGATAACATTTAGGCCAATCAAAACGCCGGTCGCTTTAGATTGTATCGATTATTTATTTATTTATATGTTCCTTATCGATTAACTCTCGTCACATCCAGCAATACAAATAGTGAGTCACCCATGATATTTTCACACCATTGTTCATTTCCAACCCTTTGTAAACAATAAAAAAAAAAATCTAGTAGCTTTAAAGTTTTCCAGATCATGATAAGTGGATTTTGCTGGGATACCCTAAGAAAGGACACAGATCGTTTTTTTTCTGCCTAAAGGGTTTAATTTCTGAATCGAACATTCGTACAAGAGAAATTCCACTAATTACCCGGTGTTGGCAGGGTATCAAATATGTTTAATATTAGTTCAATTGTCTGCATTTACTTCCCCATTCATGGGTTGAGTTTCATAGTGGTGGAATTCATTGTTAGTACTTAACAAAGAGCATTGCCTTTCATAAAAGAATTAAGCACTCTGGGTAGTCGTTAATGTGTTTTGTTTTCTTTTCTTTTCCTTTAGGGTACACTTGTTTTGCGTACATGAACACAAAAGAAAATAATTGATACTCCTACAGTATTCAAACCTGTGCACAAGAATATAAATATCGTTTGTGTTTATTTGTTATATTTATTTTTGGACATTTTGTCCGGAAAGTCTGACGAACGTAAAGCTAGGAGTCACGGTGTGCAGTTGATTGTTTATCTAATCTCTTGAAACATTTCTTTTCTATCTCCTTTTTCTCTCTTTATGTATATACATATATCTATATATTTATAAATATTGTTCCTGTCTGTCTTTGTTTGTGTGTTTATATATTTGTTCGCAATATGATTAATATGTACAAAAGGTCCATTATTTTCCTAATTAATTTTCATACTGTAAACTTATTTGCATAAACTTTATTTCATTTATTTCTATACATAGTATGATTCTTGCAAAATATACGCTCATTTTCATATTACATTAAGGAAAATCGATTTTACTAAATAGTTGTATGTTGATTACCGTTTATTGCGAGGGAATTGTTTTATGTCTTCTATTTAAGATTGTTATTTAAAGTTGATTTTAATTTAATTTATATTGAATTATTACCGACATCGATTTTTTAGAAACTGGCTTCGAGGCATTTCTCGTGGGCGCCACCTGTTGGATCAAATACAATATTTCCCTTGCAAAACACTTTAAGCTGCGGCAAATTACGTTTAATGCATATTAGAAAGTGTCTGTATAAAAAAAAAACAGTGAAAAAGTGCCTTTACAAAAAAAAAAGAAAAAAAAAACAAGCCAGTGAAAGGAATTCCATTTTTTTTCTTAAACTGTTTACCAAATAATATCTCTGCTTAAAATACTTTTCTCCAAACTTCGAAAACACTTTTAACTGCGGCACATTACGTTTTATACATATTAGAAAGTGCCTTTACGAATTTAAAAACACCCAGTAAAATGCTTTTATGACAAAAAAAAAAAAAAGCCAGTGAAAAAAGTAAAGGAATTCCATTTTTTTCTTACACTGCTCACCAAATGAAAGCTCTGTTAAAAAATACTTTTTCTCCAGCTATGATGAACCAGAAAAGGCGTCACCTATTGGATCAAATACAATATTTCCCTTCGAAAACTTTTTTAACTGCGGCAAATTACGTTTTATACATATTAGAAGGTGCCTTTACGAAAAAAAAAAAAAAAAAAAGGCCAGTGAAAAGTGCCTTTACAAAAAAAAAAAAAAAGCCAGTGAAAGGAATTCCATTTTTTCTTAAACTTTTCACAAGTCAGGCACGCGTTTAAAATACTTATTTTGCAACGTTGTGACGTCATAAGTACTCGTGGCCGTGTGGGCAAAATAGTTTGTCCGTAAGTGTTTGCCTTCTTCCGCTCTTTCGCGTTTCATGTTCGTGCCTGGACATCGCGGCTCATTTTTCTCTCTCTCTCTCTCTCTCTCTCTCTCTTTTATCGGTCACACAGACACTCCTTGCTATTCTGATTGAAAGAAAAATGTTTTGATTCATTTATTTTTCATTTTATGGGGGAGGGGGTTCCAGCCCACGGGCAACAAAAAGTGCTCAATATCCGAAGAATAGAGTATTCTATTTGCACCTTCTGTCTAAATATCTGGTGGAAAGGGTGTTACGTACTTCTTTTTCGGTGCGATTACCGTTTCATATTTTTATCCGTTCTTTTATTTTTGAAATTGTTGTGGGGGTATCGACGTTGCCCACGAGGAAACTGATTAATAAATATCCTTAGTATAGCAGGTGTGTTCCAAACGGAACTTTATGTCGACCCGAGCAACGCTGGGTATCCATACTAGTATATATATATATATATATATATATATATATATATATATATATATATATATAGCCTCCTGGACCTCGACCTCTCTCTCCCTCTCTCCCCCCCTCTCCCCCCCTCTCTCTCTCTCTCTCATTTATGGCTCTCTAATTGAAAAAAATAATTACATTTGTATTAGTAAGTTTTATTATATTATGAGGCCTTCGTTCGCGCCGGGCATTCATAAACATCAAAGACAATATTATATATAAGTTTTGTAAGCGTTGGTCGTTTTCTGCTCTTCTATTATGGAACGTACATTAGTTTAGCAGGAAAGCAGTTATACTGCCGCTCCATTTTTACATACTTCTTCGACTCTGATGCTGTTCCCATCAGACATTCGCTGTACCTGTTACGGCTACTGTTTATAAACAATATTCAAACTTAAAAAAATGAGAATTACAGAAATTTAAAAAATAAGGTCATATGGAAACACAGGGTTCGGGACTGGGAGAAAAAGTACCAATGAGTCCTTGCTTATTATTTCCGGATAATGCCAGGAATTTCTGCTTGTATATGCAAACAATTTATGTATCGTTGTCCGAAAGCAACGCCTGGGATTACAAACTGTAAAAAAAAAATAATGTCAATCTAAGATAGAGGATACTATTTAATTCTCTCCCACAGTGAGAAACGTGACACAAAGGTTAGAAAGTTTGATTGAAAAGTCAGCCCCCCCCCACCGAGGATGACCACCTTGGGTAGCCCCGTCTGCATTTCCAGGTGTAACTTTACACATGTAGACCCAACACGTTGTAGCAGAGTACGCCGCAAAGAACATGGGATAAGTAATAACAACGACATTTATTTCCTTATTATCTTGCCACGCGTAACTTCTTGTTACGGCTGTGACATCAACGTCTTCAACGTGCTACTTTTCTATGACCTTTGTCCCCACAAACGTCATCCACGTCTCTCTAACGTGATCGCCTTCTCCTTCATGCTCTCTTTCATTCATGTGCAAAAGATCTAGCTAATTTGCATATTCTTTTAAACATTCATTTTAATTTTTTAATGTGGATCTGTTATGTATGTGTTTAAGGAAAGTTTCTTTGTTGTCCTTAAACACATACATAACAGATCCACACGACGTTTAATTGAGTCAGCTATAATCTCCCATTCCAGCAATATAATTAAGCAAAGAAAAGTTTTTTTCCACGTTGCTCCCTTTCTGTTGAAAATAATTATTAAAGAGAACAACTTAGACACCGGTTAAACGCGATATAAAAAAAAAAATTTTTTTTTTAATTCGTAATTTCACTTAATTTTATTATTTTAATTTTACTTATTTACTGTATTTTATTATATCACCTCCTATTCTTATTTTTAGACACCATCTTTTACGTTACTACGCTATTTTATCCCAATTCAATTATTTCTAATTTAAAAAAAAAAAATTCTTTCGTAATCTCGTGTCATTTTATTTATTTAATCTATCACCGCTTTATTTCCAAACACATTTTTTTTTAAATCTCTACGATATTTTAACTTTTAGACGTAATCCACTACACTAATTTACTCTAATTTATTTTTTTCTCTCATAAAATGTATATATATGTATATATGATATCTAATTTACATAAGGAAAACACGTTGCTGTCCCCCATCATTATATATAGCCCCAATCCTCCGACTCTCTCGTCAATGACCATCCCTCTTGAAGAAGCCCGCATAAATCGGGCTAAACTTTGAGTATCCAGGTCCTTCCACCTCCATTTTATTTCATATATATATATATATATATATATATATATATATATATACTGTACCTATTAATCGCCTAGTGATTGTTTAAACAGTACATATAAGAATTAAGGGACAAATAACAGTCTCTGGTGTTTCACGTCTGGGAATGGGAAAACATACTTGGTCCATCTTTGGTCTTGATTTGACGGGATCTCTGAAAAGCTCCGAATGAAGATTCGGACAGTTCGAAGCCTTTGTGATATTTACAGCAGCTTTATTCCGGATGTTTCCCCCATTGAAAAGCTGCAATGCTGGTTCTCAATTTTTACTATCGAAATTTTCCCCTACTCAGAGCCATTACTGTCCACGACCGTCTTTCTCAATCTAACTACCGACTGCGTCTGCTCTCTCTCTCTCTCTTTCTCTCTCTCTCTCTCTCTCTCTCTCTCTCTCTCATCTTGACTAACTGTTTTTCAAGTTCTCTCGTTACGTCATTTACTCCACATAACCAAAGACATAAATCGGATGATCTACCTTCGTCGCGTATTTTGTTTATGTTCTAACATTTTTTTCGCCAATTTAACATTTTTGTTTGTGCTAGTTATGAAAACTTACATTTATTTCTATTAAAACATTTTAACATAAATTATTTTATTAGTAAATAGTTATTTTTCTATGATAACATTCTTTCCGACATTCTATTTTTATATTGTAAAAGTTAATAACGATCATAATAATCGTCGACTAGCACCTCTTTCGGCATAGCCCTGTCCATCTAACACAAGTCCCGAGTCGGTGAAGACGAAGCGCTGAATGTCAGACAACAAAAATCCCGTAATATTTTAGGTCATTTATTTCTGAGATAAACTTGCTATTTTTTGTTGGTAAACAAACGATAATCATATATGAAAATTGATGCTTTTTCCTAGTTATAGATAAGTAATATATTATTTACAACGCGTATGATATAATATTTCGGGTGTATTGAATCTGTGCAAGAAGAAAAAAATGGGACTAAATTCTACTGTGTATCAAATTTTGAAATTGGCACTTTAATTTTGAAAAGTCGGTCATGCGATTATCGGCATCTGGTCGGAGTAAGCAAAACCTGCCCTTGCTCTTCCTCTCCATCACAACGATAAATAAGGTATCAGCTACATACAACTAGCTGAAGAACACGAACACGTGGAATTTCTCAAATTTGCTTGAACGATAAAGCCATTTTACAAAAGTCGTCAAAATCATTGGGGCGGGTTTTTAAAATCTACAAAATAAAAATAAAAATTTTAAAAAATATATAGATTTCGAAATCAGAAGTAGAGAGGCAAACATTTGTGTAGTTTATTTTTATCTATTTATTTGCTTAGGCATTTTTCCCTTATGAAATAGAATTAAATAATCAAATTTACACATTTTATTTAATTTTATTTTTATTACTGCCTGAACAGCCCCGTCGGCATTCCCCGGTAGGGGCGCCTCATGCGATTAGCGATGAACTAACTCTCACCCTTTTTCAAGATGCGAGGAGATAAAGCTATACAGGTTTGCCCACCAAGAACCGTACTTCGGTCCGACAGGATAAAAAGTCCCCTTTTCAAAAGTACAAAACGCTGTCAGACTAATTGTCGAGGACGTGTCTGTGAATTGACATTAAAAACACCAGCACGCGACTGTAACTTGAATGTCCATAGTTTTTGGATTGACAGCATAACTCTATCAGATTTATTTTTTTTACACGGTGGTCACCACTTATCAAGGCCCGGAAGCCACTCAGGGATAAGGGTTATTGCAAGTACAGTACGTTAGTGTGGAGATTTAATGAAGTGTTTACTTAAGGGGGCGGTTCATTAGGAATTTGTTAACGTTGGACTTGAACACATCCAGGTTGTAGTCAGGTGGGAAGCAGGCAGACGGAACAGAGTTCCACAGGCGTGCAGTTCTAAGAAAGAAGCTTTGTTAATGGAATCTACGTTTTGATTTAGGCACAGATAAAGAGTGGGGAAAATTTTTCACAGTGGATTCAGCTAGATGGGTGTTTTTCGTGAAAGATTGGCGAGGGGGGGGGGACCAGAGATTGAAGTTCAGACGAGAACCTGCCATGGAAATAACGATAAAACAAGGATAGGCTCGCAACGTCTCTTCTGTGGGAGAGAGGTTGCAGGGTAGAGAAAAGGGCATCCCCCACTAAGCCACGAAGTCTATTTTGTACTCTGTCAAGGCAGGATAGGCTGTTTTTTAGCAGCTCCTGCCCAGATATGGCAGCAGTATTCCATCCTTGGACGTGCTTGGCTTTTATATAGATAGAGAATTGCATCAGTAGTGAGATATCTTCTGTAGAAGGATCCCACCATATTTCCAGCGACCTTGGCAACAGACTTGATGTACGTGTTCCATTTCAGATCAGGAGTAAAGGACAAACCCAGAAGCGGACTCTTTTGTATTTCTGGCATCATATAAGTAAATGCTGTATGCAACATGATACTTGAAAGAATGAGGGATATCATTAAATTACGTTTATTTGGTCATTGAAATAATTTTGAAGGTAGTGTGTACTGACGCATTCAATAACTCGAAAGTTATCCAATAAAATAGTTTTCACCATGCAGCAGTTATATTGTGATGGACGTCATTCTATGTAAACTGAAATGTTTTGGCAAAGGAATGCTTCGTTTCTCCATTACCGAATTTGGAATGCTGAAAGAAGAAAGAAAAAGGCACAGAAGATACACAGTAGTAAGATAAAGATAATATATGTATTGAAATATTAAATTGAACAATAATAAAAAAAAATCCTTGCAAAACTGATTAGGTTTGCGGCTTTAGAAGTCGAACTATAAAGTTCTTTTACGTCCGAGAAACAAACGGCTCTCTGAATGTTCGAAGTAAAATAGTCGCATTCAAAATAGAGAGAAACGGTTGCTTACTGTTTTTTTCTTTTTTTTTTTTTACTCATGTTCACCCCTTACAAAGCATATCGCCACTTAGAGTTAAGGGGCTATTATTTGGGGTCATGTCTATGAAAGATTAACAAAATATTTGCTTATATTACATTTAAACTTCTGCATATCAGTACAACCAGGGAAGCAGGCAGCAAGAAGGGAATTCCAAAGTCTAGCTGCTCGAGGAAAGAAATTATTAGAATAGAAAGCTTTCTTTCATTTAGGGACAACAACAGTGAAGGGGTGAAATATTATTGCTATGCGGGTTTGTCGGGGGTATGTATGCTGAGGGGGTACAAGTGACACGAGTTCATCAGAACACATTAAAATATTAGTAAAACTGGCACAGTGATGCAACATTGCGGCGATGAGACAGGGGCTGGAGCTTAGTTGATAAACGTGTTGACTGGACGGCTTCACATTCAGAAAAAAGCGAGAATAGCGGATTTTTGCATCCAGCCCGACGAATAGAGTGTCTGCTAATTGGCTAAGGAGAATCCTCTTGACCAATCAGACAGGTCCTTCTTTAGAATAGTAGGAGTGACCAAGGAGAGAATTATTTTAAGGGTGAAAGAGCAGTAAAGAGAAGTAACCTCCTTTTTTATATATAAAAAAAAATAATGTTTCTACTCGAAGTGATTGATCAGTTATCCAATGCAAACACTAGACCAGTGGTTCCCAACCTTTTTTCCCCACACCCCTTAAGATATTTCCCTCAAACCTCGCACCCTTTAAGATTTATCTTGTGACATTCTTTACTCGCGGTTAAATAAATGGTTGGATTAATTCTATTCAGTCATATATTTAATTAATTCTATTCAGTCATATATTTAATTAATTCTATTCAGTCATATATTTAATTAATTCTATTCAGTCATATATTTAATGACCACTTAATTATCATCATTTCGCTGGTATTAATTTCTTCGATATTTTTTTATTTTTTTGTCAGAATTCTTTCTGTAAAAACTTCGAGTATTATTTACGGGAGAGGCCGTATGAATGTTACCAACGTACTAAGTGAAAGTGATTTTATGGAAATAACTGGATTCGAACTTGGAATACCCAGTTTTTCAGTCCGTGTCGTTAACCACTTCATTACCGTCACTTCATGGCATCTTAAAAAAATTTGAGCATAAAACGAAAGCAAAAAGTTCGTACATGGCAAAAAGGAAGCAAAATGCCACAAAAAGAGTAACATGTAGACAATACCCTGTTTTTTAGTTTAGTTTTTCTGGCACCACTTGGAGCATCGGCTTGAACCCCCAGAGGATGCGAGTACCTCAAGTTGGGAACCGTCGCACTAGACGTAGAATACATTTCCGTTGGACTACGTATATATTTCCTCATTTTTTTAGGTAAGTTGGATTGAAGATGTCAACCGAAGCAGGCGTCCCTTCCAGCTCATGACGACATGAAACCCTGTTTGAAAATTTGATGTTGTTTTTTTTTTTGTTGTTGTTGTTTTGTTTTTTTGTTTTGTTTTTTTGTAGCCGTTTTTAGTCGCGTGCAAGCGACTCTATAAGTCACTCCGTCGGTCGGTCGGTCTGTCCGTAACACTTTTGTGCTTGGCCTTTTTGGTTAAGATCAAAGGTCTGTTGTTAATAGATGCTGTTCTTAGCTTTTTAAGCTTTTCTTGGCCTTTTGGCCAGAATCAAAGTGTAGTATATGTTCTTACTACATGCTGTACTTATGTTTGTAACTTTGTGATATAAAGTGGGGGATCACTTTTCTGTATTAATTTAATGTAAAATGATCACCCACTTTAAAACCAGTCAGTCTCAAAGCCATTCAAGTCACTATCCAGATCATTCAAGTTGTTTTTGAAGGATTCCAGTTATTTTTAAAGCATTCAAGTCATTCTTAAGGTCATTCAATTCATCCTTAAGTTCATTAAAGTCATTTACTTTTTATTTATTTAAGTCATTTCAGCCCATTTTTCGATCATTTTAGTTTATCTTTAAGAATTTCAAGTTAATCCTACATTCACGCATTCATTCATTACACGAGAGCACGCGACTAATGGCTATCGGCCTTGTTCTTATTGATAGTTTCGTCGTATACAGTTTTGTTCCCGTCCAGTCGAAATAAAGGTAATGTGCTAAGAATTTCTTCCATTTGATACTTTCTTTTCCCCAGAAAAATCTTATTTTAACAATTTATAGAATGGAATCTTTTAAAAATTGTGTGTGTGGGGGGGGGAGTACCTTCGGTTGGTTTCGCTATGAGACTACCTATACTAACTTACAGATCCTAGCTGCCAATAAACACGTAACAACCATTTAAACAAAAATCAAAGCGATTATAGAGCATGAACTTACGCCAACCAGTTAACATTGAACGTTCTTGCAACGTTGCCAACACGTATTTTAGCCAGGACACACAGCGGCGTGCAGGAGTCAGGGACCCGTGGACGCAAATTTCGATTATCATCTAATCATGTTCAAACTATCTCCCTTTTCTCATAATATGTCTCAGTACTAGAACTTATACTTCAGTCTTTGGAGTGTATAGTTAAGGAATAGACACCGAGCATCACCAAAGCTCGAACCGTTTCTGGTCTCATGTAGTTTTACTGTAAATAATTTCCAGAGTCTCTAAAATTGTCATTACACTGTGGTTTATTTGGTTTGTTCTACAGGGTGTCAACCCCTTTTGAGTGATTTAATTCCGAATCTAGTAATTATGATAAACATTATATAAACGTTTAAATTGTTATTATTTTCAAATAGCTTTGCGTGGTGACTGCTTTAACCAGTGATTCTTCTTCTTCGTTATCGTCATCATCAGCAGCATTATTATTATTATTATTATTATTATTATTTATGAAAATTACTCCCGACAAGGCATGAAGCCACTTAATGTAAGAAGCTAAAAAAACTACTTCAACGTCAAAAACCAGCCAACAATTGGCATTCGATGAATGGATTCTGACTCAAAAAGCAGCAATTGTTTCACTTTTGTCACAAACATCGCTCATGGAATGTGAGAACTAATGAACCAAATAAGGGAAGTGAGAGTTATGAGGTTGCTGAAAGTAAAACTCAATATCCACTTTCTACTCTCGTCATTTAAATTGATTTGTATACAACCGGGTGTGGATTCATATCATAAGCAGTTTGTGGCCAGATTTAGGAATCTGCATATTTTACCAAGGGGCATAACTAGTAGATAATTTCTCTTCAGCCGGATGTTGATTCATGTCATACTCCAACTAGATTATATTTAATCCATAGATGAGACCATTACAGGTACTATCACTCCACACCAGAGTGGGCTTGGACGTAATGATAACGATCGTGTGACTTCCCACTCTCCAAGGTTCCCAGATTGAAGTCATTGTAACTAGACGATATAGTAACCATGCGAAAGTATGAGAATTATATTTTTTATTGCTTTGTCCTGGATTTTATTCGATTGCCTTTTTATTTTGCATTATTGAGTCTGACCATTCACTTCAAAACTCAACAAGGAAAATTCGTGAGGATATTTTTCAATAAAAAAAAAAACTATCAATAAACTTCTTAATTAAACTTTCGTAAGTAAATTTAGTTAGAAAAGTCAGTTGTCGACTATTTTTTTGTTTGTATGCACAAAGAAATATATATTAGTACCGCTATTTCGTCGATTTTTGATGAATTACCTCCCTTTAGTTTAGCGTACGTGTATTCACACTGTTACGATCGTATTATTTAAGGGGAGATAATAGCATTATTGTATAGATAATAATAAGGAGAAGAATAAGTAGAAGAGGAAGAAGAAAAAATAAAAGGAAGAAGGAGAAAAGGAAGGAGAAGAAAAATGAAAGGAAGAAGAAAAATAAAAGGAAGAGGGGGAGGAAGAAGAAAAATAAAAGGAAGAGGGGGAGGAAGAAGAAAAAAAGAGATGTCTACAATGACAGAGAGAGGACGATGGAAACTTTGACTGCCACATCACCACTACGACTACAAGAAGAAAAAGAAGTTCAAAACTATTGGACAAAATTTCCCACAAAAAATACCCGTTTTGACATTATGGTATTTGGGAGGGGGGGGCTAGTAAGTAAATAAAGGAGGGATCTGCTTTCAAGCCTGACAGAGGAACACATTTCAACATATTGGCATACCGTATGCTTTCTTCATAATTGAACAGATTGACCAACATATCTATGAAACTATACAATGTGAACATTTCGATATATATTTTTATGGCCGTTAAAGACTCGTTACAAGAGCAAAAGGCGAAGCAGATATGAAAGTGAGGAGAACTACCGAGATAATAAAGATGTTTAGTTTCCAAGTAAGTCGGAGGCCATTTTCTGCGAGTAGTGCGGACCATTTTCAGCCTGCGGGCCGTGAGTTTGACACTCATAGCTAGAATTGAAACATGTTCTATGAAGTGCTTTAAAAGAAAAATCAATGTTTGTTGATATTTTGACTTCTGTAAAAATCATCAGTCGATTTAGAATGTAAATAACTATGTCAACATCTGGACGAAAAGGATTTCCTTGAATTTATTTTTGCGTTTCGACGAATGAAAAGGGTTTATCTTTATTCAACAATTGGATTGTGGAAATTCTTAAGATGTTGTTTTTGTTTGTTTATTTTTTTATTTGTTTATTTGTTTGTATGTTCTGTTTAGCATAGAAGATGTGAAACCTTTTTAACAGTGTGTTTGAAACGTTTTTAATGTACCACACCACCTTGCTGTCCTAGTATTTGAACTTTGCGCGCGAGTACCTCAGCGCTAACCGAATGAAGACAAATCGATTGCTAATTAAATGAAAATACTCACTAAATCCGTATTTTTTTATTTAAAAAAAGAGCTTAAAAGACACCTTCTGTGCGGTCTTTAAAATATGCTCATGAAGAGAACTATATAGACAAGTATTCACATGGATTCATAATCACAAGTCATAATGTTCAGAACAATTTACTGAAACACTAACACTAGAAACTATAAGTTATAAGTATGGTATATAAGAAGCCTGGCAAGGCCACAGGGAGACAACGAAAGCAGCAAAACTCTGGCCTGCAGGACACTATATATACATATGTAGGCAAATTTGGGCATATTTTATTGGTTTGAAAATATAGGTTCTTTTTTTACTAATTGTCATAAAATTTTAACCATAGAATAGTATTATAATCTTTAAAAAAACAACATCAAATTTTCATGTAGTTTCGTCCCATACAGCCAAAGATATGAGCATTTCAATATTCAATTTGGCTATCAGTATAGTTATAAGTAAATTCGTATTCTAGTCTGTTTGTTTGATAACAATTTGATTAATATATACAAAAGGTCCATTATTTTCCTAATTAATTTTCATACTAAAACCTTACTTGCATAAACTTTATTTCATTTATTTCTATATATAGTATGATTCTTGCAAAATATACTCTCAAGAGGTAACTTCATTTGCATATAACATTAATTAAAATCGATTTTACTAAATAGCTGTATGTTAGTTACCATTTATAGCGAGAGAATTGTTTTAAGTGTTCTATTTAAGATTGTTAATATATATTGATATATTGATAATATATTTAATTTAATTTATTTTTAATTATTATTACCGACATCGATTTTTAGAAACCCGTTTCGAGTTATTTCCTCTACTGTGTTTGATCCAACATGCGTCACCTGTTGGATCAAATATAATATTTCCCTTCATACATCTACCGGTGGTCATATTTTAATTTGTTTTTTCGTTTTGTTTTGTTTTTTTTGTTTTTTTTTGTTGCTGCTGCTGCTGCTGCTGTTGTTGTTGTTGTTGTTGTTGTTGTTGCTTTTGCGTTTAAACAGGAGTATTTTGTAATTTCGGCGGATAATTATATTAAAACTAGAAACAGAGGGTTACATTTTTTATTTAAATAAAAAAACAAACAATCTAAACCAATTATGATTCTTTATTTAAAACAAAAATAAAAACAAACTTTCAAGCATTAATTTTGGAATTAGTTTAAATAAAATAATTTCCAATGTGATTTCGCAATTAATACTGTGGTCCAATGAAATAGGAGGTTTTCACGTTTGCGTGCCCCTACTGGTGTTTTTTTTTTACTTTTAAACAGGAGTGTTTTATAATTTAGGCGTATAATTATATTAAAACAAAAAAATTCTTTATTTCGATTTTTTTTAATCAGAGGGTTACATTTTCATTTTAAAGAAACAAACAATCCAATCCAATTACGATTATTTATTTAAAACAAAAACAAAAAATGTTCATTTACTTTTGTCTGACAGTTTTTTTGTTGTTTTTTTTTTGCATTTAAACAGGTTAAAATTTGTTGGGTTTTTTTCAATCTTTCCAGACTGAGGCAGCATTAAAAAAATTCGCTTAAACTGGTATATAGTCATAAAAAGTGCTCAATGTACGGAGAATATCCAATAGCCAGTATTCTTCGTATCCTTTCTACCGAAATATCTGGTAAGGAGGTTCTCACGTATTTCTTTTTTGGAGGGGGGCGATTACATTTGCGTGTTTTTATCCGTTCTTTTTTTTAATTGTTGTGGCGAAAGCGAGAAAACTGACGTATAATAATGAAAAACTACTCAATATCCCTAGTATAGTAGGTGTGTCCAAACCGAACTTCATATCGATTCGGGCAACGCCCAGCATCCATGCCAGAAGATATATATATATATATATATATATATATATATATATATATATATATATATATATATATATATATATATATATATATATATATATATATAAAGTTTAGGCTTTTTATCATGGGGTCTCAATTTTCGAATTTCGCTAGATTCAGACACTGATGAGTCGTAGACGACGAAACACGTGTCAGTGGAATATTATATTTTTAAAACAATATATATGCCGTTCCCCATTTGGGGGTACCAAATTGGTCAAAAGGAAAATTATTCCCAAATCGGTTGGTTGCTTGGTGGTAAAAATGCACTTTCGTATAAATAATTGAATTCATTCAATACTTATCTCAAAAACAAAAATAAAATAAAATAAATAACTTATGTATATGTTAGTGGCCTAGCAGGGCTACAGGGGAGATCACCAAGCAAAATATCCCGAAGACAAATTCATCCCAAAGTGGCAAAGCCAGGACACTATATATACAAATGTAGGAAAATTTGAGCATATTTTATTGGTTTGAAAATATAGTTTTTTTTACCAATTATCATAAACTTTTAACCATAGAAAAGTATTATAATCTTCTGTAAATCTATTTATATATATATATATATATATATATATATATATATATATATATATATATATATATAAGTGAACGTGTCTGTGCGTGTTTGTGTGTGTACATTTCCCTACGCAATAACTCTGTCAATTTTCAGTCTACAGACTCGAAATTTGATATACAGAGTATGGAGATTGGGGAAAATCTTTGTAATCCGTTTTTGGCCAGAAATTTGGCTGTTAAGGGGTCAAAGTTGAACGATTTGACCTTTGATGGCACTACCAAACTCCTCCGACAATTTGGGGTCTAAACACTTGAAATTTTAGATATAGATTCTTTGGACATCGATCTAACTTAATAACTTGATTTGAGCCCAAAACAATAAATGTTAAGGGGTCATAATAGGGTTCAAAGTTTTAAAAAACTGACCTTTGCCATCTCAACAATTACTCAGACAATTTCTGGTCTAAACATTTGAAATTTGACATGAAGTGTATTCAGAGATAGGGCAAGCTTTTTAATTGGTTTGGGTCGAAAATTTTAATTACCAATATATATATATATATATATATATATATATATATATTTATATATATATATATATATATATGTATATATGTATATATATATATGTGTGTATTTATGTTTGCATGTCTGCCTAAAACTTTCGACAGAGGCGACGAATTTTACCAAGAACAGTATCGTTTTGAAGTTCGACCTTTCAGACGACAAATATAGAAAAATTGGCTTAAAACATTAATATCTTAACCTTAAACTGAGCACTTTTCACTACGGTGGGTCGATTTTTCGCCGGTATTTTTGAAAGTCATCCTCTTCTTTCGATTGTCGAGCCTTAATTTAATCATAAGTCACTTTCGGTTTGGCAGTGGTTGTAACAGGAAAGACGTCAGGGTTTTTTCCCCGTTCTTTTCCTCCTTCGAGGTATGGGTTCGAGCCATCCTTCCTACTACCACTGTTTTCTTTTCTTTTTTTTTTTTTTTTTTTTGCTCAACATACATCGCCAAACACCTGGGCAACGCCGGGCTGAAATGCTAGTTTTGTATTTCTAGGTCATAATATGGGTTAATTTTTTTTTTAAATCGACCTCTGTGGTCTCTACCAAATTACTCAGACAATTTCTGGTCTAAACATTTGAAATTTTACATAAAGTGTATTCAGAGATAGGGCAAGCTTTTTAATCGGTTTGGGTCGATAAATTTTAGTTACCAATATATAAATGTATGTATGTATGTTTGCATGTCTGCCTAAAACTTTCGACAGAGGCGACGGATTTTCATAAGATCAGTAGTGTTTGGAAGCTCGACCCTTCAGACGACAAATATCGAAAAATTGGCTAAAAACATTAATTTCTTCACCATCATCTGGCTACTTTTCTACAGGGAGGTGTCGCTTTTTTCGCCGATATTTTCGAAAGTTATCCCCTCTTTACTTAATTTAAATCTACGTCACTTCCGGTTATATATATATATATATATATATATATATATATATATATATATATATATATATATATATATATATATATATATATATAGCCAAATTGAATATTGTAATGCTCATGTCTTTGGTTCCATGGGTCGAAACTACATGAGTATTTATATGCTTTTTGGAGGTTATAATACTATTATACTGTTACCATTTTATGACAATTGGTAAAAAAGAACCTATATTTTCAAATCAATAAAATATGTCCAATTTTTTATATATAGTGTCCTAGCAAACCAGCTTTAGTTTTCTTGCTTGGTGATAGATTTTGCTTAGTTTTCTTTTTTTGTGGGGGAGGGTGCTTGGTTGTCTCCCCTGTGGCCTTGCCATGCCACTTATGTGTATACACCGTCTTTTTTTGGCAATTTTATAAGTTCCAAATCTCAGCGATTATTGAACCAATGAATATTCGTTGGAAAGGTAATAACTTGAACTGCGTAGTTGGATATGTGACATTTGCACTTAAGGTCAAACATTAAGGGGATCATCCATCATCCAGCGCCTATTTTGGGCATTTTTTTTTACAGCCATAACTCGGAGGCGAGACTAAAACTTACTGCTATGGTTTCAAATGATCTGAAATAACAACAAGGGAATACTTGATTCCAAATATTTCTCATATATTATATATGCTTTGATTTGCGTACATAAAGTAAATTTCACATTGTATAAAGATTATTTGATACTGGAGATATTCATAATCACACTCTTCTTCTAAAAGAGAGAATGAATGAGAAATATTTGGAATCAAGTCTTCCCTTGCTGTGATTTAAGATCATTTGAAACTATAGCAGAGTTTTAATCTCCCCTCCACCAAAGCCAGAGGTTTTGAGGAAATCTATCTATCTATCTATCTGTCTATCTTTCTCTCTCTCTCTCTCTATATATATATATATATATATATATATATATATATGCTTGAGGCAGTTGCCTCTCTCGCCGCACTGATGAGCTGTGAAACAGCAAAACAGTACTGCATGTGGATGACTATATATATATATATATATATATATATATATAGAGAGAGAGAGAGAGAGAGAGAGAGAGATGCATCTAGAAGAAAAACTCTGATATAAAACATAGTTCTTTCTGTTGCATTTAATTGTACCGACTGAGATTAGCAGTGATTCCAAAAAGTGTGCATGATTTACGCAACCATTCACCACTATAAACAATTCTTTTTTGTGAATTTTAGACAACTTAATTTTCTTCCGGATCTTATACGTCGAAATTGATCAGATAAACCATATGTATGTATGTGTGCGTGTGTGTGTATGTGTGTACATGTCTCATCAAAAATGAGGCGATAATGCATATGTGTATATGTATGGAAGAAAACTTATACTTATGTAAAGGAAGACAACTCCCAATGCCCACTGGAACTTATACTATCAGTAATATAGTTATCGCTTAAAGAATAACAACAAAAGTCAATATATATATATATATATATATATATATATATATATATATATATATATATATATATATATATATATATATATATTGCTGCGAAGTATAATTTATTTTTCCACTATTTTTTATGGGAAATGTGTGGCTATATTTGTCAGTGATGAAACAATTCTAAATTTTTTCCTGATTTCAATAAAATTACCGATTCCGATTTTAAGATCGCCCAAAAGAAATAGAGATGCACCTAGAGTCATTATCTACATTTAATTTAAATCTAAGTATAATTTTCGTTTTAATTTGAAAAACCTCTTCATGTTTTCCCTTTCTGTATCATATTTAAGATTTTGAGGAACCAGAATCCATAATTAATTAATAGAGGATAATTATTTTCTTCTAACTTGGCAAAATCATATTTAAGTAAGGAATTCGGTTAAAATGAAAAAAAAAAATTCTAGCGTTTTAACTTAATTTCTTTCTTAAATATGATTTTATGCAGAATTTTGCTAAGAATACACATTCGCCGTTGATAAAACTCACTAATACAAATGTAATTATTTTTTTTTTCAATCAGAGAGCCAAAAATGAGAGAGAGAGAGAGAGAGAGAGAGAGAGAGAGAGAGAGAAATGGGCAGTGGTATTTGGGAGAGCAATAAAAATGCTGACCACCATGAATCAGAAACCGCCTCCTCCTTGTTTGGAAACGAAGGTAAATTTTTTTTTTTTTTTTCACAAATCTTCTTGCCGTTACCTTTTCCTGTTGAACGGAAGCTCTAAACATTAAGGGTGTCTTTTAAGGGTATGTACAGAATGCATTTCTCCGGGTCCCGTTTTGTTTTGTTATCTACACTGTGCGGTTGCTACTTTGACTTGATGATTATCTACCCTTTGCCTTTCTCATTTTCCTTTGACAAATCCTCGCGCCAAACCCTGATTTTTAATTCCTTGTTTATGTGTCCCGGTGTCGGGATCGGGACGAAATATTGTCGATAACTCACGGAAATTTTACCGATAACTTACGTTATTAAAAACAGAACAAAAAAAGAGAAAATAATGAATATTTTTTTTTTTAATCCCGAGCACCGATCATGAAAATAACGATAGAGCAGAAATAGATTCGAAATTTTACTGTGATTTTTGTCCCTATCAAAACAGAAAAAGATGTGCTGAGCAGCTCCTCGCCGGATGTGGCAGCAGTACTCTATCAGTAAGATCAAAGTGTAGTATCTGTTCTTCAGATCTACACTTCAATTTCTTGTTCTCTGTAAGTGGAGGAGAAATCCTTCACGACTGAGACAATTTTTATTTTTGTTCCTTTTCTCCACATTAAAAAACGACCCTGGTGTCTAACTCTGTCCCGTGGGGAGGCATTGTAAATAGGAACAGCAGGAGGTGGCAGCAGTACTATCTTTGAGTCGGGTGTACGAATACATCGAATGGCTGGAGCAAATGCATCCCAGATACAACAATGAAACTCTATTTCAACAAGCGAATAGAGTTGATATGTGAAGGTGCGGTATTATGGAAAAATAGTTTTGTAATTCTGGCCACCCTTCGAGTGAAAGTTTTGCAGCAACTGCATCAGGCATACATAAGGATCATACGGATGAAGGCCCTTGCTCGCAGCTATGTGTGGTGGCCAAATCGAGACACTGATATTGAGAAAACCGGAAAAGCTTGTGTAACCTGCATTCTTAATAAAAGTAACCCCAGCAAGGCTTCCATTCATTGCTGGGAATATCCAAGTTCGCAATGGGAAAGAATCAACATAGATTATGCGGGTCTATTTTGGGGACACATGTTTTTGATAGTAATGAATACTCATTCAAAGTGGACAGAGATATGTATAATAAAAGCATCTTCTGCGACAGCCACAATTAAGAAAATGAGAGGAATATTCGCAAGACACGGACTACCGGTATTGGTCGTGAATGACAATGGTCCTTGCTTTACAAGTTACAAATTCCACGCATTTATGAATGCCAATGGAATTCGGCACATTTTCAAAGTTCCTTACCATCCGTCCTCGAATAGACAAGCAGAGTGCAGCCTGCGCACATTCAAGGAAGCGCTTAAAAGGATGTAACCAGACCACAATGCTACACTTGAATCTAAGGTGAAGAGTTTTTTTATTCCCCCGTAGAATAACTCCCAACTCATCAACTGAGGTTTCTCCAGCCGAGCTGATGTTCAAACGGCAGTTAGGACCAGCGTTTCATTTGGTAAAGCCAGACATTCACAAAGGTTTGGGCATGAAAAATAAAATGGTAAGGGGAAGCAAGGTAATGGTACCACTTTGTGAATTCAAAGTGGCCGATCATGTATTCTTGCGGAGTTATGGATCTGCTCAACAAGTGGATTGAAGATATCATTACCAGGTGAATGCGAGAAAACTTCTGTATAAATATTAAAAATGGTTTTATCTTGTTTATATATATATATATATATATATATATATATATATATATATATATATATATATATATATACACACTAGTAAATAAGAGGAACTTTGTCTAAATGTGTGCTTGAGTTCTTTTCCTATGAACTCCTAAACGGTTGGGCTGATTTTTATGAAATTTCACACACTTGTACTTTATGTATCTGGCAGGGTTATTAGATAGATTTTGTATCAAAATGTCCTCGATAAGTATAGATAATCGAAAAAATCTGATGAAAGAAAGAAACAGGCGATTTTCCCTAAAGTTAACACCTTATATACCCTTACATCACAAGTACATTTGAGAAGTTTTATTACCGCACAAGCAGAAAGACCCGGCATATAATCAACAATAGGTTCTTTGATGGGCGCGTTCGAAATGAATGGCTCTATTTAAAGCACAATTCAACATTGATACTTAACTTTTTAATTTTAAACTGTAATTAAAGCCATTTATTATATATATATATATATATATATATATATATATATATGTGTGTGTATGTATATATATGTATATATATGTATATGTATATATATATGTATATGTATATATATGTATATATGTATATGTATATATATGTATATATGTATATGTATATATATGTATATATGTATATATATATATATATATATATATATATATATATATATGAAGCCATTATATATTATTATATATGAAAAAATCATTTCATAAAATCAACAGTACGGTCTCTACAGTGCAATGTAGACTACAATGTATTGTCAACTAAGTCACTGCGGGGAGATATGTGAAGCTTTCTCCCGGTGCACCGTGATCGATTTGATTTAAACATGGATAATTTCATCGATTTCATTGACAATAAAAATATAGGTATGTGAAACATTCGATGATCATCATTCAATCCCGGGCAACGTTGGGTCTCTTGCTAGTATATTACTAAATGAAGAATCATTCCCATTTAAATTACAGTTAATATCATGCATGTAAAATTGAGAAACGCACGCTTGAAATTTGTCAAGATTATGTAAATAAGCTAAATCAAAATAAAAATTTCTCCAAATGTGACCTGATGTCATGTTTATCTAAAAATGAAACTCGAATTTTTACTCGAAATGATTCCTCGTTTAATAATGTATTAATGATATAAATTTATAATATTAAAAAAAGACAACATCAAACTAATTTTAATATTCATATAATTTTTCTAGCGTTACTATCTGACCGTGACCTTCAGATATTACCGAATTGTTGTTCGATCTTAGGAATCCATCTTTCTAGGAATTACCTCCTCCTACATGAGATAGAACATTGTTTTATTGTTGGTCTTTGGGGGGCGCCCCATTAGAGAATGCAGTTATTCGCAATGTCCTTGGAGCATGTTTAAATATATGCGGTATATTTTTTAATAAAATAAAAAAATAAATAAAAAGAGAATTAAAAAAAAAATAAATTAAAATAGCAACAATAATAAAGGGGGAAAAACTCGAACAACAAACAACAACAACAAAAACTTTTTTTTTTTAATTTTGTTGAGTGTTGTTACGAAGTTGACGTTTAAGTCAAGCGAGAAATATTATTTATTTCTATTATTTAAAACATTTTAAGAAAGCAGTTAAAAAGGCTATTTATTTCTTCTTCTTCTTCTTCTTCTTCTTCTTCTTCTTCTTCTTCTTCTCGGAGCAGGACGTACGTCCTACATACCTGACGCATTTAATCTAGGCCACATTTATGTTATATACTAGAAAAATAGTTGCGACAATATTACTATAAATGCTAAGTGCGCGCTTATACGACACTGACAACCACGACTACGACTCTGTAAAAAAAGAAAGAGAGAAAGAAAGGAAATAAAGAAAGGATAACAAATTTAACAAAAAAAAAGGAAAAGAAAAGAAACTGCTATCAAGCCACAAGCAACATGTTGTATGTGACTGTCGTGTGGATCAGGGTGGGTTGAGTTAGAGGGTGAGGGCCACCTGCTTCTGTTTTCCCTCGTCACAGACCATTTTTAAAACGACCGGCTTTAAAAGTAGCCAACTAACTCTTAAACAACAGGTAAGCAAGAGGAATCTTTCTTTTTTTTCTTCTTTTCTTTGGCTTTTTAAGGGACAAACAAACAAACATTCATTTTTCGGGTCCCAAAAATGAAATTCCTATTATCATGTCTGTCGTATTTATACTGTCTAGCGTAACGCACGCACACACACACACGCGTGCGACACAACACACACATACGTCACACACACAACAACATACACATACACGCACAACACAACACACACGAACACACAGACGCACAACACGCAAAACACACATACACGCACAACACACACACAATAACACACACACACACACACACAAAACACACACGTGCGTGCGCACACAACGCACGGGTATAATAAACGATACGTAGCTATTTCGTCATTTCACGTGTGTCTAGACCTAAACAGCACATCGATCCCAAGATTCGAACCCCAGACAGCCAGGCCACTACCAACAGTGATCACTCGCGCCGGATGCCATACTATCTGATCTAATTATATTATAGTAACCTGTTACCTTCTACTCTATAGGGAAGAGCAATGAATATTTGAATATAAATAACCAAAATACAAATTCGTCTCTTCCCGGGAAAATTAGCGAGTAAAAAACACGTGCCTTTTTTTTTCCTAGTCACCCGGACGAAACTATTTTAAATGGAGAGGGAGGGGGAACAAATAGCAAGTCAGACAATCCTCGTCATCTTAAATATATTTGGAAAGAATTCCTCCGCTTTGAATAAAATGTCAATGATGGGTGTTTTTTCTTTTTAGTCATCAGAAATGAGAACATGAAAAATTAAATTACTGTGACGTAACTATAGTTTTATATTGATATTAACGCGAACACTGACGAAGCATATTTTCCGTTATTTACAGGGGTGTAAACTAATATACTCCCTTATGTACACACACACACACACACACACACACACATATATATATATATATATATATATATATATATCCCCAAAATATTTTCTTTGATGGGGGGGGAGTCTAAAACTTGCTGTTTCTCATGGATTATATCTCCCCTCTTTTTGAAATAATATGTCCAGTATCAAATAAGCCTCATAGACTGTGAAATTTACTTTATGTGTGAAAATCTAAAACGGGAGATATAACATATGAGAAATATTTGGAATCAAGTCTCCCCTTACTGTTATTTCAAATCATTTAAAACTATGGCAGCAAGTTTTATTTTCCCCTCCATCTAGGCCAGAGGTTTTGGGGAAATATCAGATATTTTGTGATTCATATGCAAAACTAGGAAAACAAATGACTATGAAACATTTTATGGCTGTAAAAACGTACCAAAAATTGGCTTCGAATTATGGATGATTCCCATAATATGCGACTTTAAGGGCAAATGTTACATAGCCCATTAAATTTCCAACAAAACCTCGTTTGTTAAATTCTGATCAATGGTTATTGAGATTTGGAACTTATAAAATTGCAAAAAAAGATGGTATATATATATATATATTAAATTGTAATTCAAAGAATTAAAAAAAAACTCTCATTGAAATGAAATGAAGTGGTTGAGTTTCATATCAAAGAATTTTTATTATTCTAAGTAAGACAAAGAATGCTTTAGAAAATTAATCTCCTTAACCTATAGGGTTTCGATGTCTACCATCTCATCAGAGGAGAGAAAATATTAGCAAATAGTTATAAAGGTATGCACTCTATTTGCTAAAGTCAGTGAGACATGGAAAGTCAAAGTGAAAATAATGCATTTATCAGAAGTCCTATATCAGGAGGATTTGTAGAAAAAGGATATGAATGTTTTTTAGATCCAGCTTGCTTGGTAAAATCCATGTTATACGTTCTCGACATCGTTTGGTAATAATGTCAATTACCAATTTTGCATATCGAGCAATTCCTGTTTAGATGGGATAACTTATAGAATATTACTGCCAGTAATATTTTGTAAACCTACAATTTCACGTTTCCATAACAACTGATTGTTAAATAAAAAAATAAAAAAACTATTCTGAAGTATATATATATATATATATATATATATATATATATATATATATATATATATATATATATATATATATATATATATATATATGGCCAAATTTGCCAACATTTGTATATATAGTGTCCTGGTAGGCCAGCTTTAGTTTGCTGCTTCGGTTGTTTCCCCTTTGGCCTTACCAGACCACTAATATATACATACACACACACACACACACACACACAGATATATATATATATATATATATATATATATATATATATATATATATATATATATATATATGAGAGAGAGAAAGAGAGAGATCTAATGGTTGTATATTTTTAGTTTCCTCTATGTAACGCCACTTAAACTCAATGAATGAACAACGCGTGTTTATAGTATGTTTTTATGTTCATATAACTGCGTGCGTGAGCGAACACACACACACACACATATATATATATATATATATATATATATATATATATATATATATATATATATATATATATATATATATATATATTCAAACAAAATTGTTTAGCTGTATTACAGCTCTTCGGTTTGGCTAAACAGTAAAATACTTTAAGCTATCCGTTATGTTATTAACTCAAGGTGAAATCTAGAGGCTTATATACTTATATTGAATATTTTTCAGTAACCAATGGGGCTCTATTCTTTTACATATGGCCACGCGTAATATATAAACGTGAGTGCTCTTTTTTGTAATTTTCTTTTTTCAAAAGAACAAAAAAAGAATAGTTTATTATCACTCAGTGGGTAGCGGGTATTACTATAGGTTTCTCGGAACGGAGGTTCTATTTTAAATTGCCGAGTGTGACGTGATGCGTGTTCACCAAAGCGTAAAACTATTTTAAACAAAACCTACTTACGATATTGAAATTAGGATGTGCACGGATATCTCGGGGATAGAACGAAGAAGGGAAAGAAAGAAAAGCTCGTCGTACAACAAAACAAACTAGATGGAGCAAATACAAAAATTGATGCACTTGCTGTTGGAAGCTTTTTCTACCTGGGGTAGGAAACTTTTTATTATTTTTATACTTTATGTGTGTGTGCGGGGTTTTTTTTTACTACAAAAACTGCAATTTATTGTAGCATTTTATTTTACAAAACAACAGCAATGACAAAAACACAAATCATAAAAACAACAAGCTCGAGTAAAATTTTACGGACTTTGACTAATTCTTTATAAGTTGTAATTTAATAACGCGCTGTTTACCGGATGGAGGACGTAAAGAAAATAAATTAAAAATGGTCATATATATATATATATATATATATATATATATATATATATATATATATATATATATATATATATAATATGTGTGTGTTTTTATTTGTTTTTGTTAGCGATACTTTCTTGAATGAATTCAAGTATTTATACGAAAGTGCATTTTTACCTAAATGCTTGTTGGGAATAATTTTCCCATTGACCAATCTGGTACCCCCTTTTAATGGGGAGCGACATATATATTATTTTTAAAATATAATTATCCACTGACACGTGTTTCGTCATCCACAACTCATCAGAGTGGCTGAATCTAGCGAGATTCGAAAGCGGCACCTCGTGATAAGAAGCCTAAACCTCTACCACGGTGCTAACCTCGCCGGACTATATATATACACCCGAAGAAGGTCGTAGGTTACATCGATCGAAACGTTGTGAAAATCACACTCAAGATGAGAACAGTAGTCCGATGAATCCAAATAATTCAAATAACCAATCCTCATCTCAAAATTTCAGAAACGTAATATATCTTGTTTGTTAATTTTAGCAATAGAGATGTTATGCTGTCTATGTACTCAATGGAACCGTATAAATAGAAAGCAGATTTTATAAAATGATAAAATCAAACGAAATAAAACAAAGGGTCTCCTTTTGTGAAAAACTGCCCATAAGTAAATCGTCAATTCATACCGCTTCCATTTCATTAATCCTTATATCTTCAAGTGAATTGTATAAGCGGTAACCCATTACAACATAATCACGTTGATATGCTGGTTCTCGTTAGATCACCAGTTAAGCAACGTTGAATCTGGTCAATACCAGATGGGTGACCAATTTGGGAATACCAGGCGCTGTATGTAGAGGGGCGTCGACATTTTACTGCAGGAGTTACAAACACCTAACATCGTCATCTCCCCTAACGGGGGTAAACATGTGACTGAGGACCGCTTATGAATGTCATACTCTCATGAAACTTCCTCCTTCAGAGGAAACCGGTTAGTCCCGCTTTAGAGTTAGTGCCACAGTTTCATTTGCTTTTTGTTTTTTGTTTTTTGTTTTTGTTTTGTTCTTTTTGTTTGTTTGTTTTTTTTTTTTTTGTTTTTTTTTTTTTTTTTTGTCATTTCGACCCATGAGTAAAGGAAAGAATAGGATTTACCTCATGGAGTTATTGTCTCCTTGTTTATACTTTCGCTTTTTCTCGCTCACATGCCCCTAGTCCGAATTTGTAGCAGTAACCAATATCGGTGGACTTGGTTTTTGTACAAAAACAGTCATTAGCAATGTTTTTGTTTTTTAAGTGTAATCTATTTCAAACTGATATTGCACACACACAAAAAAAAATAAATAATAATAATAAAAGTACAACGACTAACAATAATGAAAACGACTGAAATATTAAGGAAAACCCTTGAATGCGGAGAATAATACAAGAAGACAATATAACAAATAAGCGTTACGGGAAATGAAGAACACCGAAACTGCATATTTACAAGTTCTACACCCCCCCCATCATGCATCCCCCCATTGTTTCATCACCGTTCCCCCCAATAAAAAAGTGATACCAAAGGGCCAAGAAGGGTCAATAAGGACTGAAAGACCGAGGAGCGAGCGCCAACCAGACCTCGGCTGGACAAGCACAAAGAGAACTGAGACCTTGGGGAGGCTGAGTGCCACTCAAATTCCAGTATAATGGTCACTACCAGCGAGAAATCAATGGTAAGCGGCTGTTGCGATGATGCAAATTCATTTGCCAATGCTATCGAAGGAGGTGGAGAAAGCTGGACGTCTGGGGAGACTTGTTGTCACTCAGCTTCCAGAGAACACCACAGGTTTCCAATCACATCGTTTGTTGACTTGTGTGAAAGCTCCATGTGAGCCAACAATAATAATAATAATAATAATAATAATAATAATAATAACAAGAAAATCAAAACAAAAATCAAAACAAAAATCATTTTTACTTGATTACAACATTTAAAAAAGCTATTCTATCAAAATAACAATTTAATAAACAACAAATGACGCATGCATGGTCCCGCGTGAGTGAACAGTAAACGAGGCATAAAAAAAATGACTAAGTTCAGCATTTGCTCTCCCCCCCCCCCACTCCATTTAACACCAAAAATCTCCAGGGGATGTCAAATTCTGGTGAAAATGAACATCTTTTTATCGGAGGACCAAAAATATCGTACAAACTGAATTTAACTTGAAAATACTATGCAAAAAATGGCTTTTTAAATTTAGTAATCAACTCAATTTAATTATTTTTACGGCGTAATAATTTCTATCAGTTTGAAATAGATTAAATTTTAATATATATATATATATATATATATATATATATATATATATATATATATATATATATATATATATATATATATTATTATTATTATTATTATTAATGTCCGTTTAAAACGTCCACTTATATCAGACCACGACAACGAGTTCGGAATAGGGGAATGTAAGCGAGATAAAGCGAAAATAGAATCAGGGAGGCAACAGCTACACGAGAAGAAAAAGGATAACATAAGTTTTTTTGACGCTTCTACACTATTGGAGATTTAGTAGTCGATAAATGGGGTTTTCAGATAAAAATCAATGGTTTCAACTGATTATTTGTCAATTCTAATAAGTTACAATAGTAGCTTCCAAAGTATGCAGTCGGAATTACCTAAATATTATTGAATTATTAAAAAAAAAACTTTAATCGTGGTAGCAGGTGAAAAATTGCCGCCATATACGTACTTGTCAACGCACTAATATGTCATATTCCAAAAATCACGTCAATCGATCAAGTATTTTTATATATATATATATATATATTTAAGAAAATCAAATTTTCACACATTTTATCGAAGGATTAGTACGCCATCTTAATTTCAAATGATAGGCTGTCGACACTTTTCGGGAATATAGGATCAAGAAGAGTAAACAATCGACTTCCCACCTTCGAAAAATCCTTTAAAATTGCCATTTTTAAAGGTTTTCGGAAGCGCTGAAAACAGGAAAATAACGTTTAAAATTCCGGCAAACGAGTAGTTTCGAAGATATGAAGAAATGTAAGTTTTAAAAAAGTGGGAGATCACTTTCCTTAATAATTAAGGTAAAATGAGCACCCAATTTATGGACACCTTTTTTGTTGGGGGGGGGGTCAACATACAATAAACATAATTAAACGTAAAATGAGCACCCACACGTTGACTCCTCCCCCAACAAAAATTCTGTGTTTACATTTTGGCCGCCACAACACTCTCCGCTCCTCCAATGTAAAAACAGAATTTTTTGTTGGGGGGGGGGGCGGTCAACGTGTGGGTTCTCATTTTACGTTAAATTGTGTTCATAACGTTATTTTCGTTTTCAGCCCTCCCGCAAACCTTCAAAAGTGGTAATTTTAAAGGATTTCTCGAGGGTGGAAAGATTTCTTTTTTGTGTTTTTTCAAAGTCGATTGTCTGCCCTTGTTGATTATAGGCCTAAATGTAGACAATAACCAAATTTTCTTCTAGACCGTTGAGAATTACTCGCAGTGAAGTGGAATTTTTTCGAATTTTTGTTGTTATGTCTACTTTGTAGTGTGATTAAAACATGACTCAATTACACACACACACACACACACACATAGTAAAAAAAATAATTATATATATATATATATATATATATATATATATATATATATATATATATATATATATATATATATATATATATACTAGCAGATCAGCCCGGTTTTGCTTGGGCCCAATGAACAATTCATAACTCTATGTGCATATGTATATATATATAATAAAGAGTTTGACTCATGTTCAGATAACCTACATCTAAAATTTCAAATGTTTATACTCAAAATTGGCGGGGGAGTTTGGTAGGGTCTGAAAAGGTCAACTCTTTAAACTTTGGCCTTTTGGCGGCCAACTTTTCGCCCCAAAACTAATTAAAGGGTTTGCTGCATGTTTGAACACCCTTTATATAAAATTTCAAATGTTTCGACCCAAAATTAGCTGAATAATTTTGCTAGAGACCGCAAAAGTCAAATCTTTTGAACTTTGACCCCTTGGCAACCAAATTTTCTGTCGAAAACCGATTAAAAAGCTTGTCCTATGTCTGAATACCCTTTATGTAAAATTTCAAAAGTTTAAACCAAAAATTGGCTGAGTAATTTAGTAGAGACCGAAGAGGGTACTTTTTTTTTTAACCTTTAACGTCAATTTTGACCGTAACATTTACTGTTTCGGGCTCAAATCAAATTAAAACGTTTAATCCATGTCCAAGTAACATATATCAAATTTAAAGTGTTTAGATCCAAAATTGGCGGAGGAGTTTTGTAGAGTTTTCAAGGTCAAATCGTTGAACTTTGGCCACTTGACAGTCAAATTTCTGGCCGAAAACTAATTAAAAAGATTTTCCCAAATCTTAATACTCCTTATGTCAAATCTTGAATCTGTAGACTGAAAATTGACAGTTAGTTAGGGAAATGTACACACACACAGATACACACACAGAGACAATTTCACTTTATATATCTATATATATATATGTATATATATGTATATGTATATATATGTGTATATATATATATATATATATATATATATATATATATATATATATATATATATATATATATATAAATATTGATTGTAAAGTTCAACTTACAGTTTTAATTTTCCTTCTCTTAAGCGACATTATTTTTGCACCAACCTAATACATGGGTTTTTCTATGCAGTCTTAAAAGATAATGGTTATCCTCTACAAGAACGTTCTGCATTTCTAACAATAAGCAACAAAACGAGAAAGTGATTAGAACAAGAAGTGTATATAACAAATAAATATTTTCAAAGACAAGGTAAGATATTCTTCTATCTAGCTGGATATGTTTTTATTGTTTTAACTTATTTTAGAGCGTATATTCAGTTTTAAAGACAAGTAGTGTCGAACAAAAGAAAAATCTTACGTCAGAAAAAGAATAAAATGGCTGACTAGAGTGGGTCAAGATTCTAGATAATCGCCCAAAACTAGAAAAGTAAACAAAATACTGCTAGAAACCCACCCAATAAATGTCACGGTTACATAGCACAGCGTTAGTCTATAGTGAAGGATTATATTTGTGTATAAATATAATGGTTATGATGTCTTAAAACGCCGTGGAATTTCCATGTACACGAAAGCTAGTTTATGCTTTTAAAAATAAGGGAAGGAAAGAAGAAATTAAAGAGAAGGAACGAGTTTTTTCGTGACAGAGTGACACAAGTCGTACCCTCATTTTATGACACAAATGACGCTCCCTCCCCCGTCGTTTGACGGGTGAGGGAGCGTCATTTGTGTCATAATTTAATCTACCCTTCCCTTATATACACACGACTCTCAACAACTACGGCCAATATATAGAAACTCGCCTAGAACAAATATCGATTGTTTTCCTTTTCCTTTTCCTCTTTTTCGTTCTTTATTTCGTCTCGCCTTTCTTTTGGTTTCTTCTTTCCTTTCTTATTTTCATTAATTACTTTCCTTCCCGTTTCTTTTCTTTTAGTTCTTTCTTTTTTTTTTTCTTTGATTCTTTTTTTCTCCCTTATCTTCTTTCCTTTCTTTCTTTCTTTTTTTTATTTTTCGCTTTTTATTTACCTTCCTCTTATTTTCTTATATTCTTTCTGGAACTTTTTTTTTTTTTTTTGCTCCAATTTATTTTTTACTATATTAAAAAGAAGTTTAGCTCAGAATGCACCATTTCATTGTTAATAGCAAAAATGATAACATTTCATATATACAAGGTGACCCAAAAAACGGGCCCCAACTCTAATTAGCCTCCGTTTCTTAGTGTTTTGTCCAAATGAAAAGAAACGTTGGTCACAACTAGTTTATTATTTTCAAAACATCACATCAAAACACTAGGGTCTTTGGCCTTTTTTCTCCATTGAGTGTAAAATGCCCAGAAAAACAATTGAATCTCCTCTGTTTTTTTTTTTGGGGGGGGGGTCACCCTGCGTATATATATATATATATATATATATATATATATATATATATATATATATATATATATATTCGAATTTACCATCATGGTGAGGCAAAAAGGTATACCATTCTGAAAATGGCGTCCATCGCCGAAATATTAATTTTAAACAAATAAATATTTGCATATTTTACATAATATTGCGCTGTAATTTGGCTTACAAACGTATTTCATACATATTTTATTTTAAAATTTAAACAACGCTTGTATCATGGCAAACACAACTTTGACTTTCATATCACGCGCGCCAAACGTAATCTTCCGGCATTGAAAAATAACATGGCAGACGAACAAACCAGCAATTTAGTATTAACTTTTTCTCCCATTTACAACCATGGACAGGAAAAGAGAATGTATAAAATTCTAAAGATGGCATCCATCGCCGATATATTATATTTAAACAAATATATATTTGTCTATTTTACATTATATTGCGTTGAAAGTTGGCTTTTAAACGCATTTCATACATATATTATTTTAATCGAATATATTATACATATTATACATACATATTATATATATATATATATTATAATATATATTATACATATATATTATACATATCTATTATATATATAATTTATACGTATATATCTTCTATAATATAAAGCTGAATGTGTGTGTGTGTATGTGTGTGTGTGTGGTCACGAATAGGCTCCTATATGGTTGACTATTTTAAAAAACTGATTACATATGATAGAAGATGTATCGCGACACAGGAATGGATATGTTTGATCTGGCAGAACGGTGGATCATTAAAATTGTGGGGTCTGCGTTCGTGCCTGGTCCGCAAAGTATGGAAATCAAAAATTTAAAAAAAAACGTTTACAAGTGTTTTTGATATAGATGTACATAATAATACTTTGATAAGTATGTTTTAACTTAAAATAGGGATGGTATAATAAAATTGTGGGGTCTGCGTTACGCCTGGTCTCCATGGAATGGAAATAGGCACAAACTTTAATAAAGACTTTTCATATCTAGCTGCGTAAGTAAACTTTGATAATTATGTTTCAGTTTGAAGAAATATGGTATAATAAAATTATGGGGTGTTCGTTTGTGCCTGACCTCCATAGAATGGAAATATGTCACCAAGTTTAACAAGGTTTGTTAATATAGATCCAAAGAATATTGTGATACGTATTTTAGTGTGAACAGGTATGGTATGATAAATTATGGCGTTTATCTATTATATTTTTACTTTCATCATATTTTGCTTTGGTTTTGATACCCCCAAATTCAACCTAAATTTACAACCCTTCCTTTTCATAACCTATCATACTTTCATAAATCAGAGTCCATTTTTTGTAGACTTTTTTTTTTTAACCCAGTCAACGACGGGTACTTTTGCTAGTATTATATATATTATACATATATATTATATATTATACATACATATATATAATATATATTATGCATACATATATATATAATATATTATACATACATTGTATATATATATTATATATAATATTATATATCTATATTGTATATATATTATATATATATTATACATATATATATATTACATATATATATTACACACATATATATATTATATATACTAGCGGGGGTACCCAGCGTTGCTCGAGTGTTTGTTTCCGGGACGGGGGGGGGGAGTTTTAAAAAATGTTATGGTAGGTAAGTAGGAAGGATCAAACCCGGAGTCATGAGTAAAAGTAGGAAAATAAAGTGTGAAAAAAAAAAAAAACATCTGCAACGTTAACAGTTCGGCCACCAAGAAAAGTCCATTCCAGTTGTTTAGGAAAAAAAAAAAAAAAAAAAAAACGACTACGGTAGGTCGGCGCGAACGTGAAAATATAATGTGAATTGTCCAGCACGCTAACCACTACGCCACAGAGCACTGCAGCTTAGTTTGGTGATTTTAAATAACTTCACATGAAAGAACTACGAAGCCAAACCGGTGTTCTCTTCTCAACTGTTCCTTGTGAACGATCCCCAAACGGTGTTAAGTGGTGGCAGGGGGAGGAGGAATTTATTAGAGAGAAAATATTTTACCACTTCCATTGATCTTAACCGATTTTGGCCGTGACTTCTCAGCAGAAAAAGTATAGAAATCTAAGATTATCGAGGAATTTGAGAAATAATAAGCCTATAACACACGTCAGATATTGTTATGCCGTTTGTGCATATTATATTTGCATGAAATATCTTGATTTTTAATCCTATTAATGTCAAAATCAGACAGGAAAAAATGAATTCATTTTATTTATATAGAAGAAGAAGATAGAAAGAGAAGATAGATAGAAGAAGATAGATAGAAGAGATTATATATATTATATATGTATTATATATATTATATATATATATATTATATTTATATATATTATATATATTATATATATATTATGCATATATATTATATATATATTATGCGTATACATATATATTATATATATATTCTACATATGTATATATATATATTATGCATATATATATATATTAAAATATATATTATATATTATACATATATTATGAAATATATTATATATATATATTATAATATATATTATATGATTTCCTTGGATTTTACTTGTGCAAATGGAAACTCAATAAACTTTCTTGGAGTTATATTTTTGGATTATACCGTCATTGGATTATTTACCTTTCACCAGACTATCCATTCACGTATAATCATCTTTTTCTTCACCATATACCCTCTGCTCCACTTTTTGTTATCAAGTAAGATCTTTGACTTACTTGTTGTTTAATCAAATACTTTTGTATGCAAAATTCGATCCCGAATTTTGCTAATTCCTACCCTCTGATGAGAAGGAAGATATTTCTTCGAAACTCCGCGGGTTAAGGACTATCCACTTATAATTATAATATATATTATATATATAATATATATTATATATATAATATATATTATATTATATATATATATATATATATATATATATCATAACAGAAAGAATATTAAACCTGTAAGTGGAATTTGTCTGATTTCTTTATGCCCTATGATGAAAAGAATAATAAGAATAGTATTCTTTGAAACTTGTAAATTGTTTTTTGTTGTTTTTTTTTTTTAGTATTCAGTCGACCAATAAATTTTGATTGTAAAATTCGACTTACAGTTTAAATTTTCTTTCTTTTATAATAAGCTCTACTCTCTATTGCGGATTGAGCTTTTTCAATTCGGTTGGGATTACATTTTCTATATATAAATACTGTTATATATATTAGTTTGAAGTTTACCATTGCGTATATTAGATAAACACTACATTCCTTTGTTTTCATTAAATATATATATTATATATATATATTATATATATTATACATATATATTATATATATTATACATATATATATATATAATATACATATTGTGTATATATGTTATACATATATATGTTATACATATATATTATATATATATGTTATACATATATATATTATATATATATTATACATATATATTATATATATTATACATATATATTATATATATATTATACATATATATTATATATATATATTATACATATATATTATATATATATTATACATATAATAATTATATATATATTATACATATAATAATTATATATATATATTATACATATAATAATTATATATATATATTATACATATAATAATTATATATATGTAATACATACATATATTATATTATATATATATATCAAATATATTACATATATTATACATATATATATATGTTATATATTTTATACATATATATATATGTATTATATATATATTATACATATATATATTATATATATGTATAATATATATATATATAATATATATGTACAATATAATAATACATATATATATACATATATATGTATTACACAAACACACACACACATATATAGAGAGAGTGAGAGAGAGAGAGATAATTCTGCAAGTGTGCATATGTGTGTGAACGTGTAGTCAATGCATTTTTCCATTGTCCAACAGATTTGTGTAGTTCATTCATTTGTTTATTTATCAAATTTATCAGCAAATTTATCAAAGCAAGCGATGACCTACATGACCTCATTTCACAAACTTTGATTATAATTGTGAATTGATAATTGCCCCGGGCGCAACAGGGTTTACATAATAATAATAAAATAAAAGTTATATGCCAAGAAACTTTTTTTCCAAAATGTCCAAATTCCGTGCAGCAGAAAAACTACAAAATTTCTCTTAATGTCGCAGCTCAAAAATCAGACATTACAATTTGCTCAGAATTGTCAATTCTTTTTATTTGATTTCAGTATAAATGCTACATATTGGCAAGTGTGAACAAAGTGGATAAGTCAGCGTTGACTGTGATGTTGTACCGGTATACAGTCTTAATTATAGGACAATTCTTCTGCATTTGTTTTATTTTCCGACGACACTTCTCCATAGTTTATAGGCACAGCACGATCATTGTCTGTCAGGAGTTCGGTTGGAGAGCAGAGAACGTTAAAAAAACACTGACTCCAATTGGCGAAACACAGGCATAGTAATTGCTGAAACAGCCGCTCCAAGATTGTAAACCATTTGGGGTCACAATCGATTAGTGTAAAAAAATGGTAATTGTTCTAATGTATGATGACCGTGCTTAGTCTATATCGCGTTTCATGCACACTGAACTCTGAAAAATGCACTGAAATCGAATCTATAGACTAACACTCCTCATAATTCTGATGTATATATATATATATATATATATATATATATATATATACTAGCAAAAGGTTTATTGTATTTCACTATTCTGAATAATATATATACATATATATATATATATATATACATATATATATATATATATATATATAAACACGTTGCCACACCTGTTCTCATTAGAAAATTGAAGTTAAGCGAAGTTGAGCCTGGTTAGTATTAAAATGGGTGACCATTTAGGAAGACCAGCCGCTGTTTGTGCTCTCCGCTTATCTCGACATTCTTTTCAGTCGCCCTAAATTTCTCCTTACTAATGGAATCAAGTAGTGCCGATTCACGAGAGGTGTGGTTGGGATTCTGCAATCTTTGCTTCACAATTACATGTGCAGCCACCCATGAAGAGGGTATCTATTGTATCTCGACGTTGAATGGCGGAGGGGCCCCCTGCGCTTTATACAGATAAAAGATGCGTTCAGCATGTGTTTAGTATGTGTTTAGATAATAACGTCCAATGTTGTCTTTCACTTTGTGCTTTGCATTGAATGATTTTCGTTGAATTTATCTCTTTTAAAAAGAAACTTGTTTTTCTTCTTCTTCTTCTTCTTCTTCTTCTTCTTCTTCTTCTTCTTCTTCTTTCACTCTTCTCTCTTTACCGAATATCGTTTTCTTTCGCTTGAGAGAAACACGGCGATTTGTCGTCCTTGTCAAACTCCTCAAAGATCCTCTCGACCAAATTTCACAAAGTCAACAAGAAACTAATAATGAAAGAAAAAATGTTACGGGAGTGGAGGTGATAGGGCGAGGTGAAAAATCACCTCACCCGCGATTGTCTCCGTCCTATCAATATATGAACAAACAACTTAATTCAGTCAAGTACTTACAAATATTTATAAAGGTAGATATTTTTCACCCTTATATATATATATATATATATATATATATATATATATATATATGTATGTATATATGTATGTATGTATGTATGTATGTATATATGTATGTATGTATATATGTATGTATATATATATGTATGTATATATATATGTATGTATATATATGTATGTATATATGTATGTATATATATATGTATGTATATATGTATGTATATATATATGTATGTATATATATATGTATGTATATATATATGTATGTATATATATGTATGTATATATATATGTATTTATATATATGTATGTATGTATATATATGTATATATATGTATGTATATATATACGTATATATGTATACATATATACGTATATATAAGTATATATGCATGTATATACATATATATATACGTACATATGTATACATATATATGTATATATAAGTATATATGTATGTATATACATATATATACGTACATATGTATACATATATACGTATATATAAATATATATGTACGTATATATGTATACATATATATGTATATATAAGTATGTACGTATATACATATATATATATATATACGTATATATGTATACATGTATATAAGTATATATACCTATATATACATATATATGCATATAAATATATATGCTTCGGTATATATATATATATATATATATATATATATATATATATATATATATATATATATATACTAGACGACTCAGTCAGTATGTTATATTAGCTATGGAATTCATGTATGAGCGTGACACTTGTGACAAAGAAAAGGTTTTTTTGTTTTTTTTACATAACAGAAACATTTCTATGAAAGTATATTAAAATGAAAAATCACGGACGAATCACTCAAACATGAAAAAAAAATCCTCCCTATTCGTGTAAAGTTACCTATTTTTCTGAATAATCGCTCAAAAATCGAAAATTAAACATGATTTTCCTACGAATCGAACGTCGATGAAAGTCAGTTAGCAGAAAAAATGCACATGAACCTACCGATGAGAAATATAAGAATGAAAAACCCATATTGGAATCCTTCAACCAAGTTATAGAAACTTAAGATCTAAAAAAAAAAAAATAATGAATAAAAAACCTGAAGCAAAAATATAAAACCTAAATAAATAAAATAAAATAAAACTAATATTGAAACAGATTAGTAAATGTGTCAACAAATTCACCGTTCTCACACAACTATTTTGTGTCTAGAAATGTAAACAAAAAATAAAAAACGAAGGAAGTAAAAGGGACGGATAGAGAGTAGTAGTAGTAGTAGTAGTAGTAGTAGTAGTAGTAGTAGTAGTAGTAGTAGTCTTGGTTTTACTACAATTGTTCTTATGTTTGTCAACGGGTTAAAGTTGTTTAGTTTTAAAAAAATAGCGACAGTATAGTTGTAATAAAGGATAGTTGCAAAAACGCACATGAACCCCACTCTTCCCATGTTAAATAATAATTTCGAAATAATAACGTTAATATTTCAGTGCGCAGGTCAAAATCTGCAAAATAAGCGATTTGTGTTTATTTGTTTACGTTGTTATGGGTTAATGTTTATGTACGCATGCGCAACCGGATGTCGTAAACCGGAAAGTGGGTTACATCACTCGTTACAAGGTCATTTGAGTTTTATAATTATATATATACATATATATATATATATGTAGTAATATGTAATAAATATTATATATATATATGTAGAAATATGTAATATATATATATATAACTTACATATTTCTATACACATATATATATAATATTTATTACATATTGCTACATGTATATATATATATATATATATATATATATATATATATATATATATATATATATATATATATATATATATATACTTCAGAATAAAATTATTTAACAATCAACTGGTATGGAAACCTGTGATTATAATTTTTACAAGATATTACTGGCAGTGATATTCTATAAGTACTATCCCACCTTAATAGGAATTGCTCGATATACAAGATAGTGCATATAAATCAAATTTTAGTCATTCAATGAATTTAAAAATTTATGACGTGAAATGTTTGAATTTACAAATCGGAAGAGTTTTATTATGCTATGTAAGACAAAGAATACATTTGAAATATTATATAATATTTATAATAATAAATATTATATAATATTTCAAATGTATTTTTATTTATATATATATATATATATATATATATATATATATATATATATATATATATATATGTATATTCAGGTTTGAAGTGTTCAAAAGTCGGGACTAATGAAGACAACAATGTTGTTGATAGTGCTCAATAAAAAGCAAATTTTATTATTATTATTATTATTTGAGGGTAAACAGTTACATATGGTCGCTACAAATAGCCATCTATTTCAGTCAATGAGACTTCCTCAGGCGACCCGGAACATCTCGACGCCACAAAGTAATTAAAATAGATACAACATATAAGGGTAAATCAGAAGGGCAGTACGCATGTAGATAATATTTTTTAAAAAATGTACCTACTTTTAATTATTTTTACCATATTATCCTATTCGTTCATTCTCATTTCATACATAAATGTTATTAAGCCCGTTTTTTTTTTCGGGGGGGGGGTCTATATTTGCATTTGGTATAATTCCGGCCCTTTCTCCTCTTCTGATGAGACGTATTTAACTTCGAAATGCCATGGCCCAAAATGTTTGTGTTTTTCATGATTTTCGCCTTTACTCTTCCTTATTGTTCTGATGATATAATAAAGTTATCTATATTATATCTTTCATTTAATACGTATATGTGAAAAACGTATGTACTGGAAACGTTCATATTTAATACAAATCTTCAACCATGTTACTGCTTTTTCCACTCCTTGTCCTGGAACTACAATATTAATCTTTGCATTCTCGTGAGGAAAATCGCCTTAGTAACCTGAAGTAGGTGAGTCACTGGACTACTGACCGGTGTCCAATTTTCGTTATTACTTTTATGCCAAGGTGTGTCTGGATTGAAAAGATTAAAACCATGTAAAAAAAAAAAAAAAAAAAAACGTGTCAGGTTGATTGATAAACGCTCTTCATAAACCTGAAAAGGGTTACAAGAGCTTTGATTAATAAAAGAAATGGGGCGGGGTCGTACTTTGAAGCTGCATATTCCTTTGTCTTTTCGAAATTATACTATAGCACCTGTCAACCAGCTGTTTTGATGCTTAACAAAAAATTGCTTTAATATAGTTTATTGATCATCTTTGAAGATGCATCCATTAAATCTGTGCATTTATTAATGAAAATATTTTAGACTTATAAGTGACCAGCCAACAGATAGTTTCTTAAAAAAAAACGTGTGGACGTACGTAAATATGTTATTTTAAACTTAAGAGTGGCCAAGGGTCAGATATACAGAGCCTCTTCTTGAAATGCATAGGCGTATATAAAAATGCTACTTAAAATTTCGACATGGCCAGAGCCTCATATAGAGATGCATGTACACTTCTAAAAATGCTATTTTAAATTTAGATGTGACAGAATGATAGGCAGACCGAGCCGTTTATAGAGATGCACGGACATTATTATTTCAGGTTTAAGTTTGACAAACCAAAGAAAATACCATTTTCAACTTAAATTTAACAGACCATATCAAATGCCATTTCTATTTTAGCTTGACAGACCAAATAAAATGTCATTTCAAATTTAAGCTTGACAGACCAAAATGTCATTCAAAACTAAAACTTAACAGACTAAAGAAAATACCATTTCAAACTTAAGCTTGATAAACCAAGGAAAATAGCTTTTCTAACTGAAGCTTGACAGACTATAAAAAATTATATTTCAAACTTAGGCTTGACAGACCAAATAAAATATTATTTCAAACCTAAGCTTGACAGTCCAAACAAAATGCTATTCCAGACTGAACTTGGTAGATAAAAAAGTGCCTATTAAACTCAGGTGTGATGGACTGACGGATGGACGGACACTGCCTCTTTTAGAGTTGCATGGACACATCTAACAATGTTATATCAAACATAAGCTTGACAAACAAATAAAATGTTATTTTAAACTTAAGCTTGACAGAGAAAAGAAAATGTAATTTTAAACTTCAGCATAACAAATTGACCCACAGAGTTTCTTACACGGATGCTTGAATGCATTCAATCGTCACGATTAACAATAAAAGTTATATTAAAAACTGATGCGTGTCAGATGAAGCAACGCCCAGAGCGTCGCATACATGATACAAAAACACACCTAAAAAAGAAATGTGTTACAATTTAAATAAAGAAAAATAATTGTGTTGCAAAACTCGGTTTCCACTAATACTTCACCGTCGCTACACTTGAGTATTTGTAATATATAGATGAAAAAAGTTTTCTCCTCACAGAAAATTGACTGAATTGTGTAAACGACAAGCAAAGAATTATGGGAAATATTTTTTGTCAATATTAAGCAAAAATGTAGGATCACTCGTTTCAAGGACTACTTATTGTGCTGGTATAAACGATAACGATACGCATTTAATTATTTTCTTGTGTTTGACATTTTTTTTTTTACTAGGAGTCATCACTTATTAAGATACAAAGGCAACTCGAGGATAATTGTTAATGAGTGTCAGGTGGGCTATGAGACAACAATGGCATGATTGGTAATAATAGCAGAATCTGATTATTTAAGAAGACAGCTCAACAAAAATTTGTTCCCATTGGACTTGAAAACGACAATGTTGTAGTCAGCTGGGAAGCAGCCCTGCGGTATTTTGTTCCACAGATAGGTAGTTCTAGGAAAGAAACATGGAAGTTTCTTTTACTTTTAGGCACAGAGAGGGACAAACGGAAAATTATTGACAGTGGTTTTAATAAGACATTTTTATTGATTTTATTTGTTCTTGTAATTTTTTTTTCTGAACGTTTTAAAATATTACTATATTCTTTAATTTCTTTTACTTTTAACTATTAAGATGAGTATAATGGCTCTTTAGTTTTTAAATTTTGTTGTTGTTGTTGTTGTTGTTTTTTTTTTTTTTTTAGAAGTAAGTGCTCGTAATCTTGTATGAGAAATTTAGTGATTACACCTAGGAGCGTCATATTATATAGCAGAAGAATGCTTGGTCTTCACCCAATCCTCTCTTATCTGAATGCAGCACAATGAAAGAGCCATGCTTAGATGAATCTGTAATGTGAAATCTGACTAAACCCAACATATCATTAAATTTAAAAAAAAAAAGAAAAAGAAAGGCCAATATAAACAAATTCTAGTTCAGCCGCCTTCTTAAATAATCAAATTCTGTCCAATCACTGCCATCATTATCATGGTGTTGTCTCATCGTCTACCTAAGAATCATTTAACTTTATCCTCGAGTGGGTTCTCGGCCTTAGTAAGTGGTGACACCTTAGGGAAAAAAATGTTACCAGAAGCATCTTCACCGAAGCACCTGTTGTCGATTTATTTAATTAAAAAAATCGGACTCTAATATCAGCACTCAATTCATGCAACATACAAATGAAAATTGCATGATGCTAATTGCACGGTCGCTTTTAACAAACCAATTCACTACACACACCATTACCGTGTGCAAAAGGTTTAATCCGGGCAGTGGGGATTAAGGCTCCTATCTCTATGGTGATAAAGAAAAATCACCTTGTCAATATGGAGTAGGTGACTCACGGGACAATTGACCTGTGTCCAGTTCTCATAATAATTAATTTCTCTCGTGCCAAGGCGGGGGTGGAGAAGTATTTGCGGGTAAAAAAAAGCTGAAATTAGACTAAGGGGCTTATTAAAAAAGAACAAAAACAGAAACGGGTATCATTAAGATGCGTCCATTTAGCAATGAATATGCTAGCTCAAACTTAAGCGTGACGGACAGATCGATCGACAGTCAAACAGAGCCTCAAATACAGATGCATGGATGCATGTGAAAATAGTATTTTAAACTTGTACTGTATGGTTAGAGACAGTCGGGAAGAGAGTTAGAGTCAAATCTTTTAATATCTAAAGAATCAACAGACAGTCGTAATATTAGAAGACATACGCGTCGGATTAAGTTGGATATTTTTTAATTTAACGCATCCAAATTAAGAGTCGGATTTTTTTTTAATATTAAGAGTCAGAGTTGAACCCTGTGTTTGTACAATTGCACAAATATTGTTTGAATCTTTAGCTTCACAAACTCACCAAAATGGTATTTCAAACTTAAGCTTTACAAGCTCATGAAAATGTTGTTTAAAACTTAAGCTTTACACACGAAAATGCTATTTAAAAGTTAAGCTTTGCAAACTCAGAGAAATGCTATTTCAAACTTAAGCTTTACAGATTCACGAAAATACTATTTCAAATTTAAGTTTTACAAGCACACGAAAATGTTTACACAATCACGAAAATGCTATTTCAAGCTTTACAGACTCACGGAAATGCTATTTCAAACTTAAGCTTCACAGGCTTATGAACAACTTAAGCTTTACAAACTCACGAAAATACTATTTAAAACGTAGGCTTAAAGTCTCATTGGAATGCTGTTCTAAACTTTAGCTTTATAGATTTAGAAAATTGCTTGTTTAAACTTAAGATTAGAGAAATATTATTTAAATGATCTGTTCGTCTACTGTATGCCTCACAAATGTACTTTTTCGATCATATCTGTACATATTTAACCAGTTTTTATGACAATGTGAAAAAAAAATTATATAACTAAATATTTATATATTTGAAAAGAATCGCAATTGAAATCAGTAATTGTATCAACATCAGTAATAAGTAATTTACCTTTCGGAATATTTGTATCATTCAGACTAATGTTCTCATCTTGAATGTTATTTTCACATTTTGGTCGATGCAACCTCCAACCTTCTTTCTTTTCTGTTTTTTTTTGGGGGGGAGGGGGTTGCTTCAGAGGTCACCACTTATCAAAACCCAGGGGCCGTTCTAGGATGAGGGTTAAGTGTTAGGGAAATGATGAGACAACATGATCAGTTATGGTGGAACTTAGGAAAGGACAGCTCAATAGGAATTTATTCACATTAGATTTGAAGATGCCCAGCTGGGGAGCAGACCCATGATATTGTGTTCCACAGGCGGACAGTTCTAGGAAAGGAACTCTTTCTAACTAGCTGACTATAATCAAGCGCGACTCAAAGCCCCACTCCCCCTCTTCATTAGCTGCTGCACCAATATGTAGGGGAGGATGCTACTCCATTCCATCTTCAGTATGACTGATGCTAAGAATCCAATTACGAATTATTTAAGATTTCTATTCAGTCATGGCTGATAGAACAAGAGCAAGTCAGCCCCGTAAATTAAATACAGGATGCTAATCCAAATTTCGTACACATTCCTGGGTTCAACAAAAAGATTCCCGAGTCTGACTAGATGCACCTGAAGTAGATCTGAGGTTGCATCATTCGAAACATTGTGAGAATAACATTCAAGATAAGAACAGTATGTAACGTAGTCGTTACATGCCAACACTCAGGACCCACACGTTACATGAAGACAGTTGCAAGGAAACAAAGACAACAAAAGAATTCCACTCACTTTTTTTCAGTTGAAACAACAGACATTTATTTACAGGTACTTCCAGGATAATGCTTTGTCTCTTGTTCAAAAGTCTTCTTAACAAATTTCCACTACTTATGTTTACCACGCTATAATCCCATTGACTAATATATACTCATTAACCCTTATCCTCAAGTAGGCTCCGGACCTTGATAAGTGGTGACTCCTTTGGAAAAAAAAAAAAAACTCTGCCATATCGAACACATAATACTCTGTCTTTGTCCGGCCATGTTTAGGACACGTCTTTCCCTGCCGCTCTTGGGCCACATGTGTAACATGACTATTTCTGTCATTCTCGGGACACGTTTTTCTTCTTTTTATAATCTTTTTCTTTTCTTCTTCATTGCTGTAACGTCAGCTCATACAAGGCTCGGTCATTTGCATACATATGCTGCCGTACAGCTGCTGTTGATGCTGTATGTGCATCTGTGCTCTATTACAAGCAATCCAAATAAACCAAATTCACCCAGGTTTTTAGTTCGTGCTGTTAACCAGTTAGCCACCGCTTCAGTCCCATTGTTAAATTCTGTTATTAAAAGAATTTAAAAAATATGTAAAAATCTGATGTCTTATACGTGGTTTGTGCTTTTTTTTTTTTTTGGTTGGATGGATTGGTGACATCATTAGAAAATATTATTTTGGTGTTGCCCTTGATAACCTCTTATAATGCTGAGTATTTAACAACAGGGGTAGCAAACACCATTTTTTACGTCTTTGGCAAAAAAAATAAAATAAAATAAAAAACTTGAGATGTACCTATTTACAATGCCTCCCCACGGGACAGAGTTAGACACCAGGGTCGTTTTTTAACGTCGAGAAAAGGTACAAAAATAAAAAAATTGTCTCAGTCGTGAAGGACTTCTCCTCCACCGAAAGAGAACAAGAAATGAAAGTGCAGCATCTGAAGAACAGATACTACACTTTGAGGTATTTATTTGCTCCCCCACTGAGCAAATTAGGCACAAGGCCGTTTTTTAATGTGGAGAGAGAGGGGGAGAGAAAAGGGGACCAGCTCCCAATGGGTGGGAAATGGGAGCTGGATAGTGACAATGGGTATGAAGAGTTGCCCCTACATTAACCAAGGTCTTATATATGGGGTCGCCCCCACATCTGGTCTTTGCTTGCAGTATCTGCCGGAACAGATGGTATTTATTTGCTCCCCCACCGAGCAAATTAGGCACAAGGCCAATTTTTAATGTGAGGAGTGAAGGGAGGGGGAAGGGAAAAAGGGGACCAGCTCCTGAGAGGTGGGAAATGGGAGCTGGTTAAAGGTCAAGAATGTGGGGTTGCCCCCACATCTGGTCTTTGCTTGCAGTATCTGCCGGAACAGATGGTATTTATTTGCTCCCCCACCGAGCAAATTAGGCACAAGGCCAATTTTTAATGTGAGGAGTGAAGGGAGGGGGAAGGGAAAAAGGGGACCAGCTCCCGAGAGGTGGGAAATGGGAGCTGGTTAAAGGTCAGGCATGTGGGGTTGCCCCCACATCTGGTCTTTGCTAGTCATAGCTAGTCATAGCTTGCAGTATCTGCCGGAACAGATGGTATTTATTTGCTCCCCCACCGAGCAAATTAGGCACAAGGCCAATTTTTAATGTGAGGAGTGAAGGGAGGGGGAAGGGAAAAAGGGGACCAGCTCCCGAGAGGTGGGAAATGGGAGCTGGTTAAAGGTCAGGCATGTGGGGTTGTCCCCACAGCTGGTCTTTGCTAGTCATAGCTAGTCATAGCTTGCAGTATCTGCCGGAACAGATGGTATTTATTTGCTCCCCCACCGAGCAAATTAGGCACAAGGCCAATTTTTAATGTGAGGAGTGAAGGGAGGGGGAAGGGAAAAAGGGGACCAGCTCCCGAGAGGTGGGAAATGGGAGCTGGTTAAAGGTCAGGCATGTGGGGTTGCCCCCACAGCTGGTCTTTGCTAGTCATAGCTAGTCATAGCTTGCAGTATCTGCCGGAACAGATGGTATTTATTTGCTCCCCCACCGAGCAAATTAGGCACAAGGCCAATTTTTAATGTGAGGAGTAAAGGGAGGGGGAAGGGAAAAAGGGGACCAGCTCCCGAGAGGTGGGAAATGGGAGCTGGTTAAAGGTCAGGCATGTGGGGTTGCCCCCACATCTGGTCTTTGCTAGTCATAGCTAGTCATAGCTTGCAGTATCTGCCGGAACAGATGGTATTTATTTGCTCCCCCACTGAGCAAATTAGGCACAAGGCCGTTTTTAATGTGAGGTAAAAACCAGCTCCCCTAAAAGTAGGCAAAAAGGGGGCACTCTGGTTACCAAAAATAATAATTGTCCCAGTATAGAGGGTTTCCCCTCCATTGACTGGTACAAATTATCTTAAATGCAGCATCTGCCGGAACAGATGGTATTTATTTGCTCCCCCACTGAGCAAATTAGGCACAAGGCCATTTTTAATGTGAGGTAAAAACCAGCTCCCCTAAAAGTAGGCAAAAAGGGGGCACTCTGGTTACCAAAAATAATAATTGTCCCAGTATAGAGGGTTTCCCCTCCATTGACTGGTACAAATTATCTTAAGTGTAGTATCTGCCGGAACAGATACTACACTTTGATCTCGGCCCGAAGGCCAAAAACTTTTTATTTATTTGCTTCCCCACTGAGCAAATTAGGCAGGAGGCCGTTTTTTAATGTGGAGATAGGGGGAAGGGGGAGGGAAAGGGGGATCCAGCTCCCGAGAGGTGGGAAGTGGGAGCTGGATTAGAAACTGTTGGTATGAAGGGTTGCCCCTTCAGTGACCAAGGTCAGATATGTGGGGTTACCCCCACATATGGTCTTTGCTAGTCATAGCTGGTCTGTGCTAGTCATAGCTTTGCAGCATCTGCCGGAACAGATACTACACTTTGATCTTGTCGCCCGGGTTTTTTTTTTTTTTTGGTTTTTTTTTTTAAACTTTATTAAAAAACTTGAGATGTACCTATTTACTATGCCTCCCCACGGGACAGAGTTAGACACCAGGGTCGTTTTTTAACGTCGAGAAAAGGTACAAAAATAAAAATTGTCTCAGTCGTGGAGGATTTCTCCTCCGCCGAAAGAGAACAAGAAATAGAAGTGCAGCATCTGAAGAACAGATACTACACTTTGATCTTGTCCCGAAGGCCAAGCACCCTAAATAATAAGTTAAATGCATTCAATCATTTTATTTTATTTTATTTTTTATTTATTTATTATTATTATTATTATTATTATTATAGTAGTAGTAGTAGTAGTAGTAGTAGTAGTAGTAGTATTTTCTTTTGGTTCGGAAAACGTTGCATTGCTCGTGATATCTTGTCCGTGTTATTACATACCCTAACCCTAATCCCGGGTTAGGTTGTTGGTGGTTTTAACTTGTCAGCAAAATTTTGTCTTGCTGAAATCAAGGCCCAAAAAGAGAGGATGAGTTTGTCTTCCTTCTCCAATGTGACACTCCCTTTCTAGAATTTCTGTCACCTTCATATCTAACACAAGTTGAACGCATATTAAAGGAAAAGAATGTAAAATTCATTTTCTATTTATCAATGTTGGGAAGATTTTATTTATTGGTTTTAAACCACGAATAAAACTAAAATCTACAGGTCACACCCATGAGTGTATTTTTCGCATTCACGAAAATATATGCACCATATTACATGAGTTTTTGTGGTGAGCAGACCCATTCCTCCTCCTCCTCCTCCTCCTCCACCTGAGAAAACCAACTCCATATTTAGAAAAAGAATCTGAATTGGAATCGGTAATTGTATTGGAATCAGGAATTTAGAAAAGAATTGGTAATTGTATTGGGATCGGGTGGAGGAGGGGGGAAATATTGGAAACGTCCCTTCACTACTGTTTATATTCTATTTTCAATTTTGTGTCTGATTGTCGACATAACCTTAACCTTGACCCTAACCCTATACCTGCCACTGACGCAGTTATTACTTCCTCTTTTTTTTTTTTGTTATTGCTAAAATGGTCTCTATCAAATCACTTTCGACAGTTCACTGAAGAGAATGTTTGAAATACTTTTGGTGAATCATCAATCATTGCTACAGTTAGAAAGTTAGATGCCGCCACAAGGGAAATTATGTTTTATTTTTTGTTTTTCTTTAACAAATGGCGCGTTGCTTATTAAGGCCAAAAGTCACTCGAGAACGAGGGCTAATGAGATGGAAGAATTATCAGTTAAATGACCGAGAATATTATGAGAGGATTGGAAATCATGAATAGAAATGAATAATATCTGATCACTTATGAGCACCGTTTATGGTAGACATTTCAAGACGACCATGTTGTAATTTTCAGGGAAACAGCCCAGTGATAATGCGCTGCTCAGACGGGAAGTTCTTGAGAAAAAAAATCTGTATATGGAAGTTCTGTTTGATTTTAGGAACACCGATGTAGGGAGGAAAGTTCTTTGAAGTTGTGGTAAAAAGACGAGTTCTTACTGTGAATTTCTCACAAGGAGAAACCAGAGATTAGAGCTCAGTCGAATATCTGTCATGGCAGAAATGATAGAGCAGCTAAACAACGTTAGGAACACAGAAGTAGAAAGGAAAGTTCTTTGTGGTTTTGATAGGAAGACGAGTTCTTGCTGTGAATGTCTTAAAGGTGAAATCAAAAATTGGAGCTCAATTCAATATCTTTCATAGAAGTAACGATAGAGCAGCTAAGGCTTCTGGGCTTGACCTTTACTCCTGATCTTAAATGGAATACGTACATCAAATCTGTTGCCAAGGCCGCTGGAAAAATGGTCGGATCCTTCTATCGATCCAGTAGATATCTCACTGCTGATGCAATTCTCTATCTATATAAGAGCCAGATACGTCCAAGGATGGAATACTGTTGCCACATGTGGGCAGGAACTGCTAGAAAATACTTGTCCTGCCTTGATAGGGTTCAAAATAGACTTCGTGGCCTGGTGGGAGATGTCCTTTTCTCTTCGCTGCAACCTCTATCTCACAGAAGAGATGTTGCGAGTTTGTATCTGCTTTATCGTTATTTTCATGGAAAGTGTTCGACTGAGCTTCAATCTATGGTCCCCCCTCACCAAATTTTCACAAGAAACACTAGACTAGCTGAAAGCATTATCAATAATTTTCCACACTCTTTATCTGTGCCTAAACCTGAACATGGATTCCATGATCAAAGCTTCTTTCTTAGAAATGCACGCCTGTGGAATTGTCTTCCGTTTTCCTGCTTTCCAGCTGTCTATAATATGGTTGTCTTCAAGTCCAACGTGAACAAGTTTCTGATGAGCCGTTCCACTTAAGTTAACAAATTTACCGAATTTCCATTACTATCGATTACTATATTGTCCTTTTGACTACTCTACACTCTTTAACCCTTATCCTTTAGTGGCCTATCGGCCTTAATAAGTGGTGACACCTATGTAAAAAAAAAAAAAAAAAAAAAAAAAGTAACGTTGGTGAAGCTAATTATTTACTAATGTTCTCCTCGGTGAAGCGTTAAAGGTTTTCTTATGAATGCTTATAGCGAACACGATTGCTAATATGCTTATATAATATAATAGTGTGCGCACCTGAAACTTCAACAAGAACACGTGTGATTAACGTTATGTTCCCTTTAAGTATTAAAAGCTATTTAATGTGAATAGTAAAGTTTGCAAAATGGCATAATTATGTTGGCACACCAGTTTCGATTAGATCACCAAAGTTAAGCAACGTAAAGCCTAGTAAATACTAAATAGGTGACTATTTAGGAACACTAGGTTCATCTACGGCACAATCACATTGACCCACCAGTTCTCGCCAGATCACCGAAGTTAAGCAACGTCCAGCCTGGCCAATACCAGCTGGGTGACCATTTGGGAAGGCGAAGTGCTGTATGTATCGCGAGGTAAAATACCAGGTTGGGAAACTGGCGCGGTCTATCCTTCTCTCGAGGATACATGGGCCTTTCTTAAGCCGTAGTAAGTAACCCGTTTAGTGATTGCGTCTGATAAAAAAATAACTTTGATAGCCCTGGCGAAGCCTCAAGTATTCAGCTATGGACAAGACTCGTGTAGTGAGTTCAATCTCGGCTGTAGCCGCATAGTACATTTACGTTAGGTGCTGTATGTACTCTCCACATTGTTTCCAATCATCCTGGACTTATCCTTGCTACTGGATATAAACAGTGCCGATTCAGGATAGAAAAAGCTGATGAGTGCTCAAGCCATGCTTCACAATTGCACATGCAGCAAACCTTACAGAGGGTATCCATTATCCCTCAAGACTCAACAAAGGCCATGAATCCATAACGGTCATATAGTATTTAAAAAACAAAAAAATGGATTCGGTTGTCTTGAATTCTACTCGTAATGGGACGATTCTAATATTTTGCTAATTCTGATACTAATGTCATACTAAAATCCCTGATTCCTATACAATTACAGATTCCAATTCCGATTCCTTAAAAATCTCTAAATTTTTTCTCGATTACTGTAAAAAACACATGTTGAACGTGTAGATATTTTCGGCAAGCGTAATAACAAAATTGTGGGGAATAATCAATAGATTTTTAGTTTTAAAATGAAAAAGTCAAGAATCATGCTTTAATTGTGCTCTAAGCAAAAACGTTCATTTTGAACGGGCCCCTGATATATCAAAGAACCTACTGTTGTTGCTTGATCTTACTGCTTGTGCAGTGATAAGGGTTTAAATTTAAGTTTAAAATGAAAAAGTCAAGTATCATGGTGCAATTGTGCTTTAAATAGAAACATTCGATTCGACCGCGCTCCTATCATATCAAATAATCTACTGTCGATTTTATATGTCGGGCCTTTCGGCTTGTGTGGTAATATCTTCCGAAATTCACTTGTGATGTTAGGCTGTGTAAGGTGTTAGCTTTGGTTAAAATCGCATGTTCCTTTCTTTCATCGGATTATTTCAATTATCTGTACTTATTGAAGACATTGCGATACCAAACCTTCCTAAGAACACTGCCAAGTACATAAAGTACCTGCGTGTGAAATTTAATAAAAATCAACCCAGCCGTTTTCGAGTGTGTAGGGAACGAACACACGCGCATGCGCTCGCACACACACACACACACGCACACAAAGTTCCTTTCATATAATAATAGAGATACAGATCGGTACAAAGGAATAGCGTGAATAGCTAAGCCTTGCATTCCTGAGCAAGGTATGCCTTCTTTGAATTCGATGTAGGTTTCCGCGTTTGTCATTGTGCCGAATAATAAACTTGACAATCTTCTTTCATTTGACGCATAATTCACCCCATAAACATGCCCGGATGAACCAGGAATTCTGACTATTTCTATCTTATTCTCCTGAGTGGCCATCTTCATACCAACAGTGCATCATCATTATTAGTATTTTGTCTACATGGATTATAGCTGGCTTAATACCACTAATCCATTGCTCTTCTATCTTTTCCCTTTCTTACCCCTCGGGGGGGGGGGGGTTAGGGTGAGATAAGTTAGCTCCCTCCCCCTTCTTAACAACCTCCTCCCTCCAGTCCCACGCATACATGACCTAACCTTTTATTCGGCTCCAACAAGGCTTAAAATGTGATAGGCAATTTACTAGTGTTTCGTTTTTGTTTCATTGTTTGTTTGTTTGTTTTCATTTTGGCCTTCTCGTTTTGAAGACACTTTGTAAATAAATACCTTCTTACTTGTTGATGCTGCGGAGTGGTGGTGGTGGTTGGGTGGCCGAGGGGGTGGGGAGATCTACCGAATAGAAAAATACAGACTGAGAGAAAAGAGGGGCAAAAAGGAACACTTGGATAAGTTTAATTGTGAAGTTGACCTTCAATTTTAGAAGAGTTCTATTTCTGAATGACCGCGTGTATCTACGTACCGATTTTACTGATTAGGTACGGCAAATTAAGGCACAGCAAATAGTCCCTGTTGATTTTTTATTCGTTTGATATTTAGGCACGACAAATCGCTCTTGCTGTTTCGTGTGTGTGTGTGTGTGTGTGTGTGTGTGTGTGTGTGTGTGTGTGTGTGTGTGTGTGTGTGTGTGTGTGTGTGTTTTTTGCTAAAACTCTTTGTAAAAACATAAACAATTTTTTTTTCAGACCTAGGGCAAATATCTGGAAAAAAAATACAAGCTAAAAACACAAAAAGAAAAAATATTTCTTTTAATGGACCTTCCAAACTTTCACAAAAACACTCGACTAGCTTCAACCACTATATATGATTTTCCCCACTCACATTGTCTAAATGAACAAAGCTTCTTTCCAAAAACTGCCCACCTTTGGAACACTGTTCCGCTGGCCTGCTTTCTGGTTGAATACAACTTAGTAGCCTTCAAATCTAATATAAACAAGGTTCTGTTAAGCTGTTCTCATAAATAATCAAATTCTACTCAATTTACACCATAAGTGATTACTACACCACCACCTTACATTCATTAATCCTTACCATCGAGTGGCTTTCAGGCCTTGATAATTGATGACCCCCCCCCTCAAAAAAAAAGTAAAGGCAACAAAATGTCTGTTCACTTTTTTAAGAAAAAAAAAAGAGAGAGAATGAATGGTAAATATATGAAAAAATTATTTAATTCCTTCAAATCTCAGCCCGTCAGTTTGAAAAATAAAATGTTTATTTTTTAGCAAGATTTTTAGCAGAAAAAAAATAGCATCACAGTTCATCTAAATTAGATTCGGTTTCTTGCTATTCTTGACGTAATAATCTCACGTTGCTCGAAGGATGTGTCAAGATATCACACAAATAAAGATTCAGCAGAAGCAGTTTTCGTGTCTAGACATACAATTGTCGCGCCTGATTTGCTGTACATAATTATTAAATTCACTACCTACACATCTATTCATGAGTGATAATCCATCTATATATATAAAAGCAAAAATGTGTGTATGTATGTATGTTTGTATGTATGTGTGTTTGTATGTATGTGCGTTTGTATGCCTCACAAAAACTTTCGCCAGAGGCGACGGATGTTCACGAGATTGGTATCATTTTGAAGCCCGACATCTTGGACGGCAAATATCGAAAAATTGGCCCAAAACATTAATTCCTTCACCCTAAATTGGACCCTTTTCTACAAGGAAGGGGGGGGGCTGAAAAAATCGTTTCTTCATTTTCTCTCCTCCTGCTACTACGACAATGACGTCATGTTTGACCTAGAAAACATTGACGTTAGTTTAAACCAGCTGCAATTGTTTTTAAAGGTTTAATTTTATCCGTTCTCAATTGTATGTCTTTGGTATAGGGGTAACGTGCCAGGCTAATTTTTTCCGCCTTAGTTTCGATGCTTCGGGTTCGAGCCTAGCTTCTTACCTAAACTTTTTTCCTCTTTTACACCTTTTTTCTCTTTTTTGCTTTGTTTTGGTTTTTCCAATGTTTTTTAACATTATGTTTTTTTTATATTAAAACAGGGTCACCCTCTCCTACATACACACCTCCAAACATCCGGGCAACGCCAGGTACCCCCACTAGTCTATATATATAAAAGCGAAAATGTGTGTATGTATGTTCACTTTTGTGTATGTCGAAGAAAGGCTTTTTTTCCGAGAAGTGCTCGGTCGGCACACAACTTCTTAAAACTTTTTATAACACATATAAATCATAATATCTCCGAGTTAACAATGGAGGTCGCCTGTATATTTAATTTGCTTGACTTCGGGAAGATAAATATTCAACATTTTTCGCTCGCCGCATGTGGATTAGGATTTTTCGTATAATAAAAGTGACACTAATTCTGGTGGGGTCGCGATCGCCGGAAATGTCCGAAAGCAATCAGCTTTCATCAATGTGGAAATATTTTCCTTATATCAGAGAAATACTATTCAATTTCGACAAGGGGGGCTGGTCCCCCCCCCACAACATCCTGGGAGAATAAAAATAAAAAAAGCGTTCCCGCATTAAATAAAATGCTACCCTGCAATCAAAGTTGACCTCATTAAGTCATTAAAACGTGCACCTGCCAATTTAAGTAATTAAATAAATTCAAACGTGTTTCCATTAGTATGTCGCGGTGGCCCAGTGGTTAACGTTGCACGTTCTTTTTCACAGTTTAATTTCCAACTTTGCCTCAAGGGTTCGGGTTCGAAACTCATACTTACCTACCAAAACTTTTTTTTAATTTTAACCCCCCCCCCGGAGTTTTGATTTACCCAAACCCACACACACTTCCAAACACCCAGACAGCGCCGGGTACCCCCGCTAGTCTATATATATAAAATCGAAAATGTGTGCATGTATGTATGTATGTGTGTTCACTTTTTCTGTATGTCTACAAAAGGCTTTTTTGCCGTGATTCTCGATTGGCTCGCTCCTTCTTAAAACTTTTTACATGCTGTCTAAATAATAATATCTACGACTAAGGAACTCTGGTCGCAGCTATCTTTAATTTACCCGACTTTTACAAGCTATTTTCGCGATATTTTTGGATCGCCGCATAGCGGGGAAAACGGAACTGGCTTCCAGCGCAAAACTAGGTTAAACATCACGCGACTTAACGTTCTCGCACCTGTTAATTTCGATTTATAAACGTCAACTTAACACACTTATTAATTCATCTATTCCTGTGGTCGAGATGGTTAGGTCGCAAGGTTTTTTTTCCATTTCCTTTTCACCTCCGCGTCAAATGTTCGGGGTTCAAGCCTACCTTTCTACTTAAACTTTTTTTTTCTTTTACACCTCCAAACACCCGGCCAACGTTTTTTTTTTTAAACAGGGTTGTTTTTATCTACCTCCCCACCCCAACACACACACACACCTCCAACCACCCGGAGAACGTGTGTGTGTGAGGACACTTCTCAACCTATATACTAATGTTGAGACGTTAATCGGAATCGGGAATCGAAAAAATCGGAAGATTTGGGGGTATCGGAATCGGTTTTGGAATAGGAAAAATTGATGCTTATTTTCCGATACCAAAACGATTCTTTTAATTGCCTTTTTTTATTTGATTTTGTTTAAAGGAAAATCTTCCATTGTTGGTAATAATAATAAAATAATACATATTTATTGATTTTAAATTACCAGTAAAACTAAAATCTATAGATCACTCTCCACAAGTGTATTTTGACGTTTAGGAAAATATCTGCATGTTTAACATGTGTTTTTACGAAGATCAGGGAAAATAACACTCTTATAGTTAAACAATTAGAGATCTATGAAGAATCGGAATCGGTAATTGTATCGGAATCGGAAAAAATATTGGAATCGTCTCATTACTACTATATACTAATCGAATTTGATATGTGGTATATAGGTTATTCAAAGATGTGGAAAACTTTTTAATCGGTTTTCATCCGGGGGGGGGGCTGCTAACGGGTCAAAACTGAAAAATACGTACGTCAGCATGATTGGATTTTCGTCTGTTTGCTGTTTCACGAATGCGCATGTGTAAATGGTTCACATTACAGATTCTTTATGTTGATAATAAGTAAGTTTGACAACACTTTATAAAGTTCGTGGCAAGCAGGTGTAATGGTTATCGTACGTGATTTATTGTCTTTAGGTTTTGGTTTCGATCTCAGCTCGAGTATTTTTTTTTCCTTTTTTTACTTACAAGAAGTGAATTGTTTAAAAAGAAGAAAAAAAACATAATACTCGCATGCAGATGTCTAGGTTTCTTTCCGGGTTTTTTTTTTCTGCCTTATAGTTTTGCATCATTTTTTTTTTTTTTTTTTTTTTTTGTATATATATTCATTACTTTAATATGACAATTAAGTAGAGACCATTGGTTTACTTTGGAATTCAACATTAAATATTTCGAATTTGGCTATTAGAGTGCACATGCAACGAACTTTTTGAATCACGCTTTTTATATTTGTAACCACGTGACTAAATCAACTAATAAGTGATTACCCTGTCTCCATGTGATCTTGGATTCCATAAACTAAAAAAATAAAATCAACACTGGTTTTAATTTCCTTTCTTCATTTCTCACCTTCTTTTCCATATTTTTCCTTTCTGTTCTTTTTCTTGCTTTTTTTCCTTATTTATTTTCTTTTTATAGAGTGTTTTCTTTCTTGTGTTTATATCTACTTTCTTTCTTTCTTTTTTTACCTCCTTCTCTTTTCCGTTGTTTTTTTTTTTTGTTTGTTTTTTTATTATTTTCTTTTTTCTTCCTTTCTTTTTCTTTTTTCCTCCATCCAATGTCTGGCCTGCCATTTGTCCAGCTTTATGTCTTCCTTCACACATGCGAAACACTTCTATGACATTTTTATGTTCTAACTTAAGAAATTATTGAAATATATCTTAACACTTTCAACACTTCCCTGCTAAATAGAAAAATCCTTGTTCAAACACTTGTATCACTTTTTGCCAATGTGACAAACGCTGTTATATAAATTTACTGGACACATTGCCCAACAAAATGTCTTAATCTCTGTTCTGCATAATTAGGTCTGTGTACCTGTTTTTATATTTCTATGTACAGAATTCATTCTTAAACTATTAAACCGATCATTATGATCTTTCAAACACAGCTGTTCAGCATAAGGTGTCGTAATGTGGGCTATATTTAGTTAAGATTATTTTTATGACAAAGAGACAAAAAATTGGGATGAAATCCCTTCATGAAAATTCAGATATCTTGAATTTGTGTAAAATGTTAACAATATGAATTACGCACCGTTTTTTAATGGAAATCTCTCCAGACAAGGTGTGAAACCACTTCATGTAAGGAGCTAGTAATTGGTTAATAAGTATTACTCCAAATTATAATTTGTTTAGAGTATTTTAAAAGGATTGGAGGGGGGCCATAATAAGAGTGCATCCTCTAAGTTGAAAATTCAAATATTTCAAACCCGTAGGTACATAATTCACTCTAAAAATAATTTGGGATGACCATGGATTCAGTAGTCATTAGACACCAATTAAGTAAGATCTCTGTATTACACGTTTTTCTTAAGACTCCTTAAGCTTAAGCCGTAAGTTTTAGAGAGTTTCTAGAATCAAAAACGGTTGCATTTGATATTAATAATCACACACACACACACACACACACACACACACACACACAATCTGCAGTTTAATATTTTTCTCTGTTTATCTATCTACATAGAATCCGGACCTGAGATTCGAAATCGGAGGCTCGGGTTTCGAATCCAGGGTTCAGATATGTCTGACTGATGAGCCGAAATGAGGACGAAACTCGAATCTTGGACTTCTGATTCCTTAGCTGGCATGGCTCTTGTAGGCTTCGATGTTGTTTGACTGTTGAAATAATTATATAATCTCTCACATTCTGAAAAATTCTATCTACATGATTATAAAAATTTGTGGACTGTCCGGAAAATTCATTTTTTTACAAAAGGTGTGACAGGTGAATTTATATATATATGTGTGTGTGTGTGTGTGTGTGTGTGTGTGTGTGTGTGTGTGTGTGTGTGTGTGTGTGTGTGTGTGTACGCGCTCGTATGGGAATGGCTCAGAGGCTAGGCAATGAGAGTGAAGTTATATATATGCGTGTGTGTGTGTGTGTGTGGAGGGGAGCCAGAGATTAAGGAATGAGGGTGGAGAGTTTATGTTTTGGTTTCAATTCCATCTGATGGCACCCAAGTCATAATTTTATATATATATATATATATATATATATATATATATATATATATATATATATATATATATATATTTATTTAGTTTTGATCTCACTACTATATATTAGGTTCAATATAATAATCGATAGAGAACTGTCTGTATAATTGCCTCATTTAAAATATCATATTTAAGTGTATCTTATGACCGGACAACGCCGGGTGGTCTGCTGGTTTTTCTTTAAAATTGATTTTAGTTTACAATACTATTAAATATTCCTTGTGGTCTCCAGAGGGAAGTGGAAGAACTTCTCTGAAAACATGCCCGTTCCCTTTTTTCAGACATAAATCAAAAGGAAGATATTAACCAGCTTGATTACTACACATCGTTCCCAACTTCTGCGATGCCAGTTTGTCTAACATAATTAGATCCCTAGGGGGCATTTCCAATACATAATCGAATTTCAATATGAAAAATTTTACGTTTCTTCGTCATTCTAACATTGTATCTACAATCAATATTGCTGCAGTATGATAAAACAAAATTTCATGTGACTCAGTATATTCAAATGTTATCAATAACGATCTCTCGGCACACAGGTTATAAAATTTTATTTTGTCAGCATTTAATCTTTATGGGAATTTGGACAGACGTCATCAGATAAGTAACAAGAATACAGAGAGAGAGAGAGAGAGAGAGAAGGGGGAGAGAGGAAACAACTGGTCGATACTTAAGGGCATACTTTAAAAATCCTTCTTCCCTTGGAGTTGTCTCCCTTGCATTGTGTGGGTGTTTTTTTTTTAATACAAAAACACGTGGGTATCGATCTTCTGTTTCGCAAAGCACTTTTTTTTTCACTAATATTAACAATTAGCATAGATATCCCGAAAAATTGAGTCATAGGAAAACCCTAAAAAACATATCTTAGTGACCCCTGAAGATTGAACTTTATGACCTACGAGCCCACCCTGAAACCCACGGTTCGAATTCTTGCAATGCAGAGCTAACCCCTCTTTTCCTTAGTAGAGAAAAGGAAACATGTATTCAACACCCGAAGAAGGTCGCAGGGTACAGCGACCGAAAGTTTGTGCTAATAACATCTCAAAAATTCAGAAGTGCATTTTTTTTTTAAATATTTAAATTTCGTTCATATTTATAAGATCCATTACTTTGTCTGCTTCTCGTAAAGCCGGTGCTCTCTATCACTCTAAATACTTTTCTCACATCTGAAGCTATTCTTTATCTGTACAGATATACTATCAGATCATGTATAGACTTATATTTGGGCTGGTGAATCTCTGCCCATTTGACAGTTCTTGATAAGGTGCTGAAACATATCTGCATTTGACTGCCCCCACCCCCATCCTTCTTCTCTGCAATCTCTCTCTTACAGACGTGATGTTGATAGCCTCAGTTTTTTTGTTTTTTTTCATATGAATGGTATTATGGCATGTGTTCTTCAGAATTGTCTGATCTATCCTCTGCTTCTTTTGTTCCGACTTCTCTGACTCGTTCGTCTTGCAATCTTCAATTTTATGCTTTGATATCTCATAGCAATACAGCTTCCAATTCTAGTTGTTTCTCTCCAACAATTGAAGGCTTGTGGAACTCTCTCCTGCTGACTGTTTTCCTCTTACCAACAGACTTGATTTTTTTTTTTTTTTTTTTTTTTTTTTTACAAGACTACAACCAATTGGGATTTCTTGTCTTTGCAATAAGCATAGTTTATTCTTGTTAACTCCTTACATCAAGTGACGCCAGGTTTTGCCTGGAGCGATTTCACACACACACACACACACACACACACACACACACACACATTATATATATATATATATATATACTTTCACTACACTGATGAAAACTGCAGGATCGGTCGAAATTGTGTACTTGTAAAAAAAGTTTTTTAATTTTTTTCATAATATTATTTTGTTATTTTGTATTCCTGCACGTCACAAATTGAAAACGAATAAAGAAAATTTATAAGCTTTTATACTTTTCGTATTCTTTTTTATTCATATATATATATATATATATATATATATATGAAATAAAATGTAGGTGGAAGGACCTGGATACTCAACGTTTCGCCCGATTTATGCGGGCTTCTTCAAGAGGGATGGTCGACCATCCCTCTTGAAGAAGCCCGCATAAATCGGGCGAAACGTTGAGTATCCAGGTCCTTCCACCTACATTTTATTTCATATCGTCGGATTTAATCCAGCTCAACAATCATATATATATATATATATATATATATATATGTATGTATATATATATATATATGTTGACAGTAATTACATAATGATATTTTGCCCAGACGCCATATATATATTTCTAATGTTGTTTTTTTTTGGTAAAATAATTTTTTCAATCATATTTCACTCTTTGTGTATACCAATTCTTTTTGCTTAGAAGCTCAATGTATGTTAAATATAAAAACAGAGCATATATAAAAGAATAACATAAAAATATAAAAAAGTATAGCTATATTCCAAGATCCAAGTATTTATTTTTCATTAAAAACAGATCCTCCAGTTGGTTAAAATTTCAGTTTATTTTTTACAGATCTGTTTCGTTATGCAGAAACAATCAGTTATTATTATGTCAACACAGACTCTCCTCGTGCATATACTCTTCAGAAAAAGTAGAAATCCTTTGCTTAAAAAGAAAAAATGCATGACAATATATTGTCGGAAAAAAGACAAAAGAAACAAAAAGAAAATTCATAGAAGAATCAGTATCATGTGTTTGTCTCGGCAGCCATCTTGGATCGTGAAATGTATCAAACTTTTAACATGCTGAAGAAGCTGTTTTGCATGAAAAATAAATATTTGAATCTTCGAATGTAGCTGTACTATTATTTATATGTATATATCTTCTTTTAATTTTTCTGCTAATTGACAAGTTTTCTCCTTTTTTCTCTTTTTCTTTTTCCAGATTGAAATTTTTGTGAATGAGCAAGATTTTCCTTGGTTGTTTTCATTCCTTTTCTGGGAATAAGGATGAAGCCCGCAAGTCGGATGTCTTTCAAACTGACCCGAGTCAGAACCATTCTCTGCCGCAGCTGACATCAAATCACTGTCAGTTCCAAAACGGTAACACAAACAGCAGCCACAGTTACTGCACCATGACACCACCACCACAGTCGCCAGCTCCACTGGCACTTCAGCCATCAGCATTAGTGCCACAACCCCAGTCCTCAGATCCCATCCTTGACAGGCTTCAAGAGGAGACCCCAAAACGAATCCATCAGATATTACTTAACAAAACTACAAACCCACAGATGGGGATGTACCAAACAGGTACCAACAATGTCTCATCTCAATGTCTGCAAATCGGAACCGATTCAAATAATTCCGAAACTAACAGACTGCATATCAATAACTTAACTGACAAGGCGACCCAAACTCTTAGAAAAGAAGTCAGTTCACCAAGCAATAATAATAATAACAGCCCCCCTATTTTGTTGGAGCTGAAGACCACTGAAGGCAAGAAGCGCCTCCAATCTTCAAACAGTGTTGACAATGCCAATATGAATTATGTTTTCGATTTTACTGATGCGAACACGTTCCAGAATCAGGATTTTACAGCTGACAGCAGAAACAAATCAAATCCGTTTCAGATCCCGAGCCCCGATCTACAAGTGATGATGAACACGCACTCAAATGTGATGGTAAAGAGAAAGAACTCGCTCAAGCTTACCCAAAGTGACACGTCCGGTTTAAAACAGAGTAAAAAGGGGAGGCATGATAGTCAGAGAAAACTGGTGACTCGGGCATTACAGTCATTTGCGGCCAGCAACAGGGCTAATAATAATAATATCAACAACAGTTTTAACAAAAATAAGGGAAAGATGAATTTGCCAGATAATTCTTTAATAATCAGTAACATCCCAGCTATTAACAAACAAAAGGATTTGCTTGTGCTTGATTCGGAGCCATCAAATGCAAAAGTAGCTATTGTGCCATCATGTACGAAAGTGTCTCTGGCACCATCAGATGCAAAAGTGTGTCTGGAGCCATCAGATGCAAAATTGTCTCTGGCGCCATCAAATAGAAAAGTGTCTCTGGTGTCATCAGATGCAAAAGTGTGTCTGGAGACATCAAATAGAAAAGTGTCTCTGACGCCTTCAGATGCAAAAGTGTGTCTGGAGCCATCAAATGGAAAAGTGTCTCTGCCACTATCAGATGCAAAAGTTTCTCTGGTACCATCAGATACAAAAGTTTCTCTGGCACCATCAGATGCAAAAGTGTGTCTGGAGCCATCAAATGCAAAAGTATCTTTGGAGACATCAGATACAAAAATGCCTCCAAAAATTATAAATCAAAACAGCTTAAAAGAAGATCCCCAAGTCGCAAAAGAACCAAATACAGCACAAGAAAAAAGAATCGAAATTCCCTCAAACGAAACTGAAATACCGTATAACGGATATCTTAGAGAAAATAGTTTACAGTGGTCATCATCTGACAGCTTAGACATGACAGCGCCAATAACACAAAATTCCCAAAAGGATGAAAATGTTGCTCAGGATGATGCAAAGAGCCAAAAACCCTCGGAAGAAAATGCAGAAGATTCTAAAGACCCGTTTAAGGTGCCGATATTAAACACACACGTCAGAAACCTTTCACTCGATTCTCCTCTTGGAGCGAATATATCTCAGAATGGAATGCAATCTTTCTGCATTGAAAAGAGCATTTTGGATTGGATGCACAAGAAGTATTGCTCGGAACAGTACCGCAAGAAACGGTCGAGTTCTGCTGATACAGTCAACTGCATTAATGGGCAATATTTTGTCCAATTGCAGTCAAAAACGCAACCGAATGAATCAGGACAAAATGAAGATGTGCCTTCATTTTCTCTTCACACACTTCAATATTACAAATTACCAAAATCAACAGTTCATGCTGGTAATTACCAAACAGCACCGCCATCTTTCCGAAGAGAATTTAAGTATAGGCAACAGAGAATTATTACCAATGGAACTTTGGATAAGGTAAGTCACATTGTCTTGTTTTATTTAAATCTTTGAAAAGGAAAATTCAAATTGAAATATTTAAAAAGAAAAGTATTATTATTGGCAGCTGTTTGTTTATTTGTTTGTTTGTTTTTTTTTGTTTTTTTATTTTTTGTTATCAGAGTTGCAAAATCAGAAAGCATAAGGTCCGACTCCAAAGATTCTAAAAATTCGGAAGTTGACTCCTAGAATTCCAAAATATATGATTTTGGCTCCTTATTTTAAAGTTTTCCAATATTCAGACAGTTGATTCTTCTGGTACTAAAAAGTCTGATTCAAACTCGAAGCAACTGAAACTTTTTCCAAAATCTTAGACTCATTCTCACTTCAACTCTGCAATTGTGGTTCTTATTAGAAATTTTCAACCGTTTTTTTTTTCTTCATCCACCCTTCTTCAGCTTCCTTGTGTTAAATAAAGAAATGCAAACCTTTATAAAGTTCCTAAAAGTTACATAGTTCGCAATGCATTCTTTAGATCGAGTGAAATGCCTCTAGTTCATTTTCTTAAATCGTCCTGCTAACTGTTGTACCCTGAATCCTCGATGGTTCGGATATGTTAGGACATTCAATAATCTATCTATATAAAGTTGAGTTTTTTCCTCACTCTGACAGCGATATTAAAAGCCTACTTTTTCGATTGACATTTATTTGCTTCTTCACAAAAGGACAAATTAACTTAAGTGTAGCATCAAACCAGATACTACACTGTAATCTTTGCCGGAAGGCTAGATCTACTTTTTCTATTGATATTTCTTTGCTGCCTCACGTCAACAAAATATGACACACAGTCTTTTTTAATGTGGGAGAAAACCAACTCTCCAAAATAGGCCACTCTGGAAGTAGGCAAAAATAAAAATTGCCTTAGTATAGAAATATTTTTCCTCCATTGACTAAGGACAAATTAACTTAGGTGTAGCATCAGAACAGATACTACACTGTGATCTTAGGTACATAATTTATTGCAGTAAATTTTACGATTAGAAATTTACAAAAATTAAAAAATATACAACAAAATTAGGCACAAGGCCCTCTAAGAAGGGGGGAGGGGGAAGGTACAGGGTCTTTGTAACTAAAGTTAAAAAAGCGAAAGAATGTAGACTTTGGAGACTTTCTTGACTGGCAACATTTACCACAATACCGCATTCACTCTGTGGAGTAATCCCTACTTCATTCCCTAGCGTTTTTGTAAAACTATATACATTTGTAAAAAAGATTGTAAAAGTAATTTGTTTGTGCGTGTGTGTGTGTGTGTGTGCATTTTATTTATTTATTTATTTTTTAAATATAATTAAAATAAAGTGTGTGTGTGTGTGTGTGTGTATGTGTGTGTGTGTGTGTGTGTGTGTGTGTGTGTGTGTGTGTGTGTGTGTGTGTGTGTGTGTAAGGATAAAAAGTTCAATTTCATTTGATAAAAATGTCTTAAATTTAGTGTACCTATTTACTATGCCTCCCCATGGGACAGGGTTAGACACCAGGGTCGTTCAAGAGTTCGTGGTTGGGATTGGGTAAATCTAAGAAAATGTTCATATACAGAAATAAAAGTAAACAGCCTAGTGGGGTGTGTTAGTAAGATCCCCCCCCCCCCCATTCCTTAAATTTATGTAATAGATTTCACACTGTTTTCCGAGTGACCAAAAACAAGCAGGAAAATCTCTAATTGGGGATTGGGGTAGTAGCTATGGGAGTTGGGGAGTCAAAACAATATGGGGGGAGGGGGGATCACCGAGTTGGGGATGACCGGGGATAGCAAAAATAAACAAGTGGTTCAGTGCAAGGGGTTGGGCAGACTCAGAGGTTAGGTTCTCTAACACCAAAAAACAAAAACAGGGCCAGGATCTCATTTATACCATCAGTCAAGAATCTCTTTACTTTTCTAAGGCTAACCTAGTGGGATGAGTTCTGAAGGACCCAGCACCACCTGTGCCATGCTTAAGGAGGGAACACGTATTCGAACTTGGCTCCTCGACGGATGCACAAACTAGTGTTGTGCACCCACCTCTTATTAAAGTCAACTCTAGGCAACCTCCTCCAATCGCATCTGATCGTTTACTTTAAGCAAATGTTTAAAGTAAACGATCGGATCCCAATCCGGAACAGATATCCCTTCATAAACCAACTTGAAGCGTGTGATCCAAATCATCATTTGTGCTACTGCTAGCAAAACCATCCTTTCCTCCCTGGGGAACGGCGGCTTCATGTTGTCGACAAAGTACTTTTCGTCGAGAGCAAACGAGCACTCAGCATCGATGGAAGCCATTATCTCGCTGACGTCCTCCAATAGGGCCTGAAGTCGGCTGCAATGAAAAAAGGCATGGCCACCTGATTCGACCTTGCGTTCATCACAGCAGTGACACCAGACCTGTGTTTCTTCTTTGAACATGTTGAGTTCGTCAAAGAGGGGCAGTGCATTCCGGACCAGTCGCCAGGTACGGGAAAATTCCGAATTAGTCAGAAAATCTCATCTCAGTACCCAACTCCACTGAGAGCAGATCTCCTCCCTTGATTATCCTTCCACTTCCCAAGAGGATCCTTTGCAATGCCCTCCACTAACTCTCGATAAAGTCTCTTCCTAGGCTGTTCGAGGACACTGGTCCCCGGCAAAGTGCGGCTCAGCATTTGGCAAAGAACTTATGTTCCCCCTTCGGTCTATGACGACCTTCTACCGAAGGGTCGGGTCTGAGCTTGGGAAACAAGTTCTCAACCACAGGAACCCAAGGAGCATTCTCCTCTAGCGAATGACTCAAGAAGGCCAATCTCTCAGCGTTTTTATGACACAAAAGACTAAGCAGTCCCAGGCCTCCCTTGCTCAGACTCTGAACATAGACCTCTCTGCTGACATAGTGCTTACCTTCGTCCCACAGAAGTGAGTCGATGCGCTTTTGTAAGCAGGTTAGGCATCCTGCAGTGAGAGGAAGTACAGACAATTGGTAAAGGGTGAGTGGAAAGACGTATGTAGCACATGCCTCCGCCCGACTCTTCAAGGACAATTTCCTTCTAATCCAAGTCTTAACCGATGATTTGACCTTTCTCTGTACTTCCGACCAGTTTTTCTCCAAACCAGACACCTGGAACACTGACCAGACCATCAGACTTGCTGTGGTTGAAGACGGCCCTTGTTACTTATTCATATCGAGCAAGCGCCTCGGTCACCACCTGAATGCCCATGGGGCAAGACATGAACACGGTGACATCATCAGCGAACACGGAAACCCTGGCTCTGTGATCTTAGCCCAAAGGCCAGGTAAAATGAATCCTTGATATGCATAGTCATAAAGATGTGAGCGATTACATAAAGGTTAACTAATTTGCATATTCCTTTGAATTAAGTAATTATTCATTTTTTATGGTTTCTTATTTGATAATTGGTTTCATTTCACTATTATGCTGAATTCTATTTATGCATCGTTTCCACATTCTGCATAATTGCTTAGAATTTAAAATGCAAACGTTCTAACATATATATATATATATATATATATATATATATATATATATATATATATATATATACTAGCAAAAGTACCCATCGTTGACTGGGTTCAAAAACAACCTACAGAAAATGGACTCTGATTTATGAAAGTATGATAGGTTATGAAAAGGAAGGGTTGTAAATTTGAGTTGAATTTGGGGGTATCAAAACCAAAACAAAATATGATGAAAGTAAAAATAAAATAGATAAACCCCATAATTTATTACATAATACCTGTTCACACTGAAACACTTATCACAATATTCTGTGAATCTATATTAAAAAACCTTGTTAAACTTTGTGACATATTTCCATTCTATGGAGGTCAGGTGCGAACGAACACCCCATAATTTTATTATACCATATTTCTTCAAACAGAAACATAATTATCAAAGTATACTTACGCAGATGGATATGAAAAGTCTTTATTAAAGTTTGTGCCTGTTTCCATTCTATGGAGGCCAGGCGCGAACGCTGACCCCACAATTTTATTATATCATCCCTATTTAAGTTAAAACATACTTATCAAAGTATTTTATGTACATCTATATCAAAAACACTTATGAACGTTTTTTTTTTTAATAATAAAGAAATAAGAACATTACTTGTTATCGTGTCAAAAGAAGGAAAAAATCCTGCTCACGTGATTATGTGTCTTTTTAAAAACATTTGCATAACCTTTTTATTTTTATTCATATATCTGTTTAAGCTTCTTTTTTTTGTCAGTGTACTAGAAGAAATTCAGTTGATTACAACCCTTTCTGCGTGTTCTTTACATTACAATAGTACAACCATGAATCTGACAACACAATACTACACCATTTAATACTGTAAAACTGAAACGAAGCTGTTCTGCTTAAAAAGGGCCCCATTTTCTTCTTATCCATATTTATATCGATTATTTGCTTTAAGAAACTAAAATAATTACGTGTTTATTTTTTTGATATCCCATTTTGCTGTTTCAGACTATTTTACTAAAGCAAGTATATCTTCATTATTTTTTTAAACTCTTTTTGTTTCTTTGTTTTTCGATATTTCGTCAATATTATCTAGTAAGAGTGTTTAGCAGAATAGCCAACAAATGACTACCCGAAAAAATAAATATACAAGAAATAAATGTTACCATAGTCAATAAAAGTTCAGTTCATTTTTTTTGTTGTTTTGAAATAGTTTTTAATGCTCTTTACTTGAAATAATTTCAACGAACCGAAATTAAAACGAAATTTGAGATGATAACTATTTAAATGAATTTTTATAAAAACTACACATGCCATAATCGAATATTCCTCAAGCACAAAATAACGGAAAACATTAAAATATGTTTATAAATATTCCTTACGTTGACGGAACTCTCTTAAATTGTTAACACATATCATATTTTGCTTAGGGTAAACTTTTTGAGTATCAAAACCTATCTCTTTACAACCCCCTCCTTTTCATAACCTATCATACTTTCATCGATCACATTTCATTTTCTCTAGGCTGCTTTTGAACCCAGTCAAGGACGGGTACTTCTGCTAGTATATATATATATATATATATATATATATATATATATATATAAAGGTGATCTTGTCGGTGTGTGTGTGTGTGTGTGTGTGTGTGTGTGTGTGTGTGTGTGTGTGTGTGTGTGTGTGTGAAAAGTCTTTACCAAACACTTTTCGGAATATTTGGTCTACAGAGTTTAAATTTGATATATTGGGTATTCGGTCATGTAGTACACTTTGATTTGCTTTTCATTGTGGTAAAAGGGTAAAAAATGAAAACAAAACAGTTGACCTTGGCAGGAGTAGTTTACTAAACCTGTTTACATGCAAAAATCTACATTCATAGGTTAAACAACGTTATTTTTTAACTATTCATATGCATATGCTAATGAATGAGGCTGCAGAGTTGTATGCTTTGGCTTCGATTTTAACTGATGGCACCCAAATCATGTTTTTTAACTTTTGAAATCACTATATATTAGGTGCAATATAATAATCGATAGAGAATTGACTCTATAATAATAAATACGAAATCTGCATGAATTAAAATATCATATTTAAGCATATTTTCCCACTGGACAAAGCTTAAATCCCACTTAAGGATAAGGGTATTGAGAGATAACAGTAAGAGAATTACTAAGTGAAATTTTTCAAAATTTACTTATTTGGTACTGGTACAGTTTCTGACCCATACTAAAACCGACTTTTCATCAGTATCTTTTGACTGTTCACATAAACAGCCGGGACCTGACGACATGCTTAGCCAATCAAATTGCAAATTGAATAAATAATAAAACTTCTAATTTCTTTAAAAACGAAAAAAAAATTTCTCAGAAACCCTAACCCTAAAAAAAAATGTAAAAAAAAAAAGAAAAAAAAAAGAAAAAACAACTTATGTTTTCCACCCTAATTTTGACCTAGCTCAAACCTAGTGGATCTGGTCTGAAAGCTGCGTCATTATAGAAAAAATAAAACAATTTTATAATATTTAAACAAACCTTCGTTTTTTTTGTTTTTTTTTAATGAATACCTTAGATTTGCACTTATTTTTTTTATTTCAGATATGTCATTATCTTTTTTTTTTCAATCAATATTGCAGATATGTCAATTTTTTTTTTTTTAATTAATATTTCAGATGTAATTTTTTTAATTATTATTTCAGATATGTCACTTGTTACTTAATATTTTAGATATGTCATTTTTTTTTTTAAATTTATATTTGAAATCTGACATTTTTATAAAGAATATTGTGAACTGTTAATATTTATTTGACATATTTGAAAATTCAGTTTTTGTGTCATTCTTATGAACTAATTTGTGTAAAAATATTTTCAACTGGAAATAATTCATCCTTAAGTAGAAATGAGAAACATATTTTGGAAACACAGTGAATGATTTTTATGTAGTAGTCAGCAATTTTTACATACTTTTTCTCTTATATATATATATATATATATATATATATATATATATATATATATATATATATATATGTTTTGGTCGTGGGTGTGTGTATGGAGAGGAAGGGGTGACAAACGTTGTTATCTTGTGGAGCTTTACAGCTTAACCTCCTTTTCATGACTTGAACAATTAAGCTTAACCTTGGTACATTCCTTTAAGGCAGAGTGTTTATTGTAAACACAAGAGTCTTACTAATCACGTGACAAGCGTTTCGAGACTCGAAATATACTTTCGACAATATTCATTTAAGGCTATCGCAGACGAATGGAAATATAGCTTTATATTTATTGGTAAAAATAAAACTAAAATACAGGTGCAACCGTGATTTTTTTTTCAGTTCGCTTTTATTGTGGACAAAATCACAAAAGGAAATTTGATACAACCCTCCGCCACCTGTGAACTGAACCTGCTACCTCTACTGTTCTACATCTGCTCACCCAAGAACATTTATCCATTCTTTCAATGTGGCCATACCATCCAAGTCTCCTGTTCTGCACAAATCTTCCTGTACTGTCCCGATTTAACTTTCTTCTGAGGTCAGCAAATCTAAGCTTGTCTTTCAGACTCACATTATATTATTCTCATCTTATTTCTCTCCATGCAACGCATGTCCTCGACCTCCCAGGCCAGGTTTCACTTCCATGCATCATCACAGTGCATATATATGCCTGATAGACTCTTGCTTTAGTCAACAATGATAACGCTCTGCTAGTTAGTAATTGGAGAAATTACCTGAATTTACTGCATCCATCCCTAAATTATTACAAACTACTAAAGATCTTGTATTATATGGACTATTCGGAATACTGTTTTCATTTCGTTCATAAGAATCCGTGGCATAACGGATACAGTTCTAGGTAAAATTTAGTTGTAAGTGTCACTCTTCTGTAAAGTCTAATCAAGAGTGCACACGATACTCAGAATACCATTGCGAATAAATTAAGACTTCTACCCATACATGGCTGATGAAACAAAAGCATGCTACCCCTTTCAAAATTTCAGTTATGCACACACACACACATATATATATATATATATATATATATATATATATATATATATATATATATATATATATAATTATTTACTATAATAATTATTAAATACCTACAGACACTAGTGTTTCATCCTTTCGGGAATCATCAGTGCAGGGTGTCACGATTAACACCAGTCAATAGATTCGAACCCGGTGACAGAAGCCACCGCTGGTTTCATTAGCAAGGACCTAATCCATTTGGCTAACGTTAACCACAAGAAAATGCTGTTTAAATGCTTTTTAATATCTGTCAGAGTGATTTAATCATTATATGATGATCTGCGCATAAGAGCTAAATTGGCCGACTTTTAATTCAACTGAAAGTGCTCAACAATAAGAAACGAGTTTCTTAATGGGGCTAATCTCTAGTAATAAGTAGTGATCTATAGTGATAAGTAGTAATATTGTACATCGAAAAACAAGAATAAGTTTAAGACTTCCAAAAATTCATATTGGAATTATGCGCCATGGCGTAACGGATAAAATACTTGAGATTTAGCCCTAAGTGACACTCTTTCTCAATACATCGATACTCAAAATACAATTGTAAATTACTTAAGAACTTAAATCAGGTTATGGCTGACGAAACAAGAGCATACTACCCCTGTGGATTAAATAAAGGGCCCCGTTTGATATTCCAAATTTGCAGATTCCCGAGTCTGACAGAAAGATGCCCGAATTTGATAAAAGACACATGAAGAAGATCGGAGGTTACATCGGCTGAAACATTGTGAAAATAACACTCAAGATGCAAACACTAGTCCGAATAATCCAAATAATATACACTAAAAATATTTTAATGCTTGAAGGATTGAATGAAGAGTCCATTTCGGGGGGGAGGGGTGTTCAATGAACACCTGGAAATGACTGGATTGTACAATGGTTGAAAATGTTGTGATTTTTGTATAAAGAAACCCTGAACAAAGTCTCAGAGTAGAAAAGACAGTTTAAAGCATTGTTATATGGAAATTCTCACACTCCTAACAAAACGTTATTGGATTTTTTGACAAAGAAAAAATTTGACAACAACAAAAAATAACATTGAACACGGTTTTGTTGTTTTTCCCAAGAAATTCTGGGAGGAAGGGTAAAACTAAAATGAATGGCAAAAAAAAAAAGAAATGATTCGATTCTATTATTCTTTTTGCTTTTTAGCTATCGTTCGCTATAAATGTGTGTGTGTGTGTGTGAGAGAGAGAGAGAGAGAGAGAGAGAGAGAGAGAGAGAGAGAGAGAGAGATTGTTGTTTCCTCAATGGTAATCCCACGAAACTTCAATGTCTATAAAATAATATGAAAGCTCAATAAAAGAATTTGAATTGATCTGGAGGGCTGAGGAATTTGGATTTTGAATAAGATTGCAGCTGAAACATGTATGCATTTATGTAGCCAATAACGTTTGTATGAATAAAAAAATATGTATATTCTATAAAAATTTCTGTGTATATCTAGTTTGAAATTTAGTTTCAATAAAGTTGTGTGATCTTTTCCGCCTACGAGTTTTTTTCTAATTGACTTAAATAATCTGTTGCACGTGTTCGTCTCGTAGTACGCCTTCTTCCAATTCAACCTCCTATTTCGTCCACAGTTTCTTTTAATAAAGTCTCATTTGCATAGAAACAGCGAGAGTCTGCGTTAATCACGCGTGATAGTCAAGTACAAAAGCAACTGTGGGTCGCCATTTTTTTTTTCTCAAGCGACCGAACCCTACAAAACACACACACACACACACACACACACACAAAGCTATTCAGGAAAGTTAAGATTTTTCCTACAGTATATATTTATATGTTTGCATGTACAGGATTCATTCGTAAACTAATTAACCGATCATTATGAACTTTGGATGTTTAGTTATTTTGTTTCACAGCATATCAACCCCCTTTTGGGTGATTCGTGTTGAATCCAGTAATTTTGTGGAAAGTTTTTATGCTTCAAGTCCTTTATATCTTCCATCATTAATTCGTAGTGTTTGGTTTGGTTGTCTTATATTTGGATCCTGTTGTTTTCGTTCCCAGCTTCGCAGAGCGTGAATGAGCTGTGCAAAGGGAAAGGGTTATATTATTGTTTGATGCGTTTTAAAGCAGGGTACCAGGAGGGAAGTAGGAGAGAAAGAAAAAGGGAGAGAGGAGGAGGGAAGGGGGGTTCTTTTGTTTTGGGCTTTGCAGAACATGATTGAGTTTCGCAAAGTGTTAAAAGGCATAAACAAAATATTTTAATGTACGATACATTGGGGTTAGGAAGCCATTACCTTCAGACAGCCTGATCTGGTAGCACCAGCATGAATTTTAGAACACAGCTGCTCGGTGTATGGGGTCGTAATGTGTCTCATGCAAATGGTGATAAAAAAAAAGGGTGTAAAAGCACTTTATAAAAAAAAAATTCAGATATCCCAAGATGTTGAGAAATTGCAACAATAGATATCAACTAAGAAACATTTACCAAATTTCAGTTTCTTTAGTGTATTTTAAAAAGCTTGCTATGGGCATAACATGGACACCGTTTGAAAATTTAACTACATCAGATTTGCATTATATTTGATCCATCGCCTTTAAGCCCTCATTAAGCAAGATTTCTTGAATTTCATTTCACTTCTTAAGACCCCTTAAGCTTAAGCTTTAAGACTTTTACCCAGTCATGGCTGATAGAACTAGAATAATTTACTCCCATGGATTAAATAAAAAAGATTCAGTTCAAAATTTCATACAGCTTCCCGAGTTCGACAAGATGCACTTGAATAAGGTCAGAGGTTACACCAGGCAAATCATCTAAGATGAAGAGAGTAGTCTAAATAATCCGAATAATAAGCAATAAATTAATCCTGAAGGAGGAGTCGATGGTGAGGCAACACTACCATTATCTCAAAAGCTTAGGAGGAGGTCATCCTCCCAGGCAATATTCACCTTCAGCACAGTCCAATGGAGAGTTATACATGTGACTGGAGGCCGCTTATGAATTTCATACTCCCATGAAACTTCCTCCTTTGGAGGAAGTCGGTTCAGTCTGCCTAGGATTAGTGCTACTTTGGTTCGGTAAAAGAGAGTAGATAGTAGACTTACTGGGTTTATTTTTGGCAGGCTCCTAACTTTCATTTTCCTTATTTTGTCTTCACATTCTATATAAACGATGTTTCTGATAAAGGGGGAAAAATTGCTGTTTTCTGAGTCTGAATCTATCCATCTGACACTTATAGTTGCTAGTTTTTGACGCTGAAGTAGTAGTTCTGTGGGGGGGTGCTTGTTTGTTTTTTTTGTTTTTGTTTTTTTTTAACTCTTTACATCAACTGACTTTATTCCTTGTCCACAGTGATTTCCATAAAAAAAAAAGGATAATTATTAACTTCATTCATTCAATTAATAGGAGATTTATGTTTAAATATTCTTAGATCAGTCTATCTCGGGGGGGGGGGGGTCCCACCACATACATTTTGTTTTGTTTTGTTTTTTTTCAAAATAAGTCCAAAAATAAGACCTATCTAAATTGATTATACAGGTTTTCCATTTTTACAAGAAATAAGCTTGCACATGCGTGCAGTTTAAAAAAATGCATATTTATAAGTAAATTTATATATGCATGACATCAGGTGAAAAGTAAATTTTTCGCTTTTACTCTTAATCATTATAATCAAAATATCCTCGGGGAGGGGAGTATCTAATTGTAGGTTCATGACATCTGCAATATAGCAAAAAGGTTGTGAAACACTTGCATATATATTTATTTATATATCTCTATAGCAGTAATTTCCAACCATGTGACATGGAATGATCACTGGTAAGTTGCAAAGGGAAATTAGCTAAATGCTATTTGATTTGATTTTGTTTAATGGTTTGGTTGTTTTGTTTTACGGCATATCAACCCTTTTCGAGTTATTTAATGCCGAATCCAGTTATTTTGAAAACAGTATTCATGTTGCATCCAGTTATTTTGCAGAAGGTTTTTATTCTTCAAGCTCTTTATATCTTCAATAACTAGATTGTAGTGTTTAGTTTGGTTGTTTTATAGTGGATTTTATCGTTTTTGTTCCCTGCCCTGCAGAACATAAATGAGTTTTGTAATGAGAGAGGGAAAAGGGTTACAGTGTTAATGTTTGGTACATTTTAAGTTAGGAAGGGGATCAAAATTGGGGTTAAAGATTTTTAAAATTTGACCTCTCAGCCAATTTTTGGTCTAAACATTTGAAATTTTACATAAAGTGTATTGAGACATAGGGCAAACTTTTTAATCGGTTTTTGGCCGAGAATTTGCCTGGCAAGGTGTCAAAGTTCCAAAGATTTGACCTTTGCAGTCTCTAGCAAACTATTCAGCAAATTTTGGGTCTAAACATTTGAAATTTTACATAAAGGATATTCAGACATGCAGTAAGCTTTTTAATCAGTTTCTGGGCGAAAATTTTGCTGCCAAGAGGTCAAAGTTGAAAGTGTTGATCTTTGCATACTCTATCAAATTTCTCTGCCAATTTTGGGTCTAAATACTTGAAATTTTAGATGTAGGTTACCTGGAAATGAGTCAAATTTTTTAATATATATATATATATGCACATAAAGTTATGAACAGTACATAGGGCCTGAACAAAGCTGGGCTGAACTGCTAGTTAACCCTAAAACAGTAACGCATTAACATAGATCGTTTTACATGCTCTGAGATTTTGGATATATTTTTAAAGTGTCAGAATGACAGATGTAAAATGTTCCAGCTGATGATGATGAATTAATACTGTTTTACAGAGGACAAGTTCTATCAGCCTCGTTTACCTGTTCATATAAAGTGTCCCACGGGAATGAGTTAGTCCAATATTGTTAGCGGTTACCTGTATTGAGTCAAAGGATGTCCCTACATACCATATCTTCAATGTACCATTCTACAGCGCTTAAAAGTTTGGCTGATGTAACCTCTGACCTTGTTCAAGTGTATCTTATTGAACTAAAAAATCTTTCTAACTCGGGAATCTGCATGGAATTCAGAATGGAACCCTTTATTTAATTCACTGGAGGGAAGTAGAATGTTCTCATTCCATCAGCTATGACAAGGTAGAAAAGTCTTAAGTTATCAGTAATTATATTCTTTGTATCGCCCACACTGAGGATTGAACCTTCAACCTCTAGAATAGTGTCGCTTACATGTGAATTTTATCTAATACTTTATCCGTAGGACTCCATGAACAAAGCTTCTTTCCTAGAACTGCCCGCATGTGCAACTCTGTTCCGCTGGTCTGCTTTCCAGCTGACTACAATATTGTTGTCTTCAAGTTCAATGTCAACAAGTTTTTATTGAACAGTCCTTGTAAATAATCTAATTATACTTAATTTCCACCACAAACGATTATTATGCTACTGTCCCAATGACTACCATACACACATTAACCCTTATCCTTGAGTGGTCTCCGGACCTTGATATGGTGTCATCCTTTTGTAAAAAAAAAAAAAAAAGAAGCAAGGTCCTTGCAGAATAATACTCAAATAAAAAACAATCATCTAAATAATCCTAACAATTCATCCTCATCTGAAAAATTCAAAGACATAATATTTGTTTTGAGTTATTCATGTGTTCAGCCTAATGGATACGATTAGAGACTATGGAATCGGTTAGCTCATGTTCAAATTTGGTCGAACTACTCTGTTCAGTTCTACACTAACAATGTTCGGAAAAATATTGAACCACATTTTCATACCTATTGCTTCATTTTACTTCAGTCAAAGTTCTCAAAAATCAAAGGGCCCTTTCCTTGTGGCTAACACTTGATCTCTACATGAGATCCATAGATATCCGAATATTCCAGTCAAGTTCTCCTTTACATCTCAAACATTTAATTAGAAATTTAGAATATAATTTTCCTCTCTCCAATTGACCATTTATGTATGTTATATCTTTCTTGTAGTCTCTTGGTCTTACTGGATTTCAAGACAAAAATTCATCTAGTCTGGTGGATTATCAAGCTTCGTGCAGTTATTCATATTATTTGTATTCATCGGACTACTGTTCTCATCTTTAGTGTGATTTTCACAATGTTTTAGTCAATGTAACCTCCGACCTTCTTCAGGTATATCTTGTCGAACTCGGGAATGTTTCTATCGAACTTGGGAATATGGACGGAATTTCGAGCGGAACTCTTTATTTACTTCACGGGGATAGTGTGCTCTTGTTCCGTCAGCCATGACTGGATAGAGGTCCTAAGTAATTCGCAATTGTATCTTTTTGTCGCCCACACTGAGGATTGAACCTTCAACCTTCAGGAGAATATCACTTTTTACAATTGATTTTTCCAAGTACTCTAACCACTGCACCACAGATCCGCAAGTTCAACACGATACACCTGAAGAAGGTCGGAGATTACATCGACCGAAACGTTGTGAAAATCAGACTCAAGATGAAAACAGTAGTCTGATGAATCCAAATAATACGAATCACGAATCCTCATCTCAAAAATTCAGAAACTTCATGCAGTTATTTAAAGTAACATCACTTGTAGAAGGTGCACCATTTCTCGTGGGTTATCCATACTGAGAAGATCTTATTTAGGCTGTGAATACTATGTTTTCACCTCATCTATGTGTAAAATTGTGACTTGTGTTCAGCCAATCGTATACAATTTTTGATAATGTTTATTGCTTTGGAATTTTTTTTCTTTTCATATGTAGCAAAAAGTTTTATTTTTTAAGCTACTTGATTTTATTGTTGTCATTTGTTTCTCCCAATTTCTTTTTAAAACCAGGCACTCACAAGTTGTCAGTCCAGTCCGCATACTTGTATCTCACTCCTGGACAGGGTTCAAAAGAGAGTCGCCTACCTGATAGGCCGTGAACTGTCATCTAGGCTTCAGCCTCTGTCCCATTGACGAAATGTTGTATCCCTCTGCCTGTTGTACAAGTATTTTAATGGTGAATGCTTTGACGAACTACAAGCACTTGTACCCCCTCGATGTGAATACCCCCCCCCAACAAACTCGACAAGCAGCTAAATCCCACCCCTACACAGTAGAGATCCCTAGGCCTTCTACTCCAATAGTTTCTTCCCAAGAACTGCTAGACTTTGGAACTCCCTTCCGGGATTCTGCTTTCCCAACTGTACTGACATGCAGAAGTTCAAGTGTAATGTGAACAGACATCTTGCTACTCATCTCCTTTTATAATACCCCTGCAACTTATGTCCCCAATAGTAGTCCTCTACTTCAAAGTGGCACCGTGCTTTGTTTGCAGTGAAAATTGAATTAAAAAAATAAAAATTGCCACATCATGTTTTGCAAATAAAGTAATAGATAGGAGACTTGAGTCCTCTTTTTTTTAATTTTTTTCATGTGACGCAGTATGTACTTTTTTCTTTATAAAGAAGTCAACATTTATCAAGGCCCAAAGGTCACTCGAGGGCAAGGATTAATGAATGTAAGGTGGTCAGTGAGACAACACCATAATGATCGGTAGTAGTAGAAATTCACTAGAATTCGATTATGTAAGAGTACGGCTCAAAAAGAAGTTGTTTACATCGAACTTGAAAGGTATTATGTTATAACCAACTGGGAAGCAGCCCAACTGTATAGGGTAGGTAGTTCCAGGAAAGAAACTTTGTTCATGGAATTTACGTTTAATTTTAGACACAGCTAGAGAGTATGGAAAATTGTTGACAGTGAGTGTTTGCTGTGAATGTTTTGAAGGGAGCACCATAGTTGTTGTTTTGTTGTTTTTGTTTTGTTTTTTTTAAAGTTGCTTGATTTTTTTTTTATTGGCATTTGTTTCCTCCGATTTGTGTTTTAGAATCAAATATTCACATGAAGGATCATGTAAAGGTTGCCAACATCCATAGTGAAAGCAGTGCTATGGATGTGACACGATTTGAACATGGCATGAAGAATCGCCAGTCTGTTCCATCACCTACTGTTTTGGCAATTTTCCATAGTTTTTTCTTTCTTTCTTTCTTTTTTTCTTATGTCAAATTAACTTCCTTGGAGTCACTTAGTTGTAACACCAAATGGCGCCAAAGAGGTTAATTTGTCATAGAAAAAGCAACCAATCATTTTCTTGTTGTTTGTTTGGGTTTATGGGGGGGGGGGGTTACAATAGAAGTTAAAAAGAGGATTCCGGCTTTAATTTGGTCTGAAAAGTGCAGGGAAAATAGAACAGGAAGTTGGTCAACCCCTTCAAAAAAAAAAAAAAAAAAAAAAAAACATATTCCAGACGATTGCCCTTGGAGTCAGAAGCAGCTGTTGAAACTGGCCCAATCTTTGCTGGTTATTGGTTTTGTTTTGTTTTTTTACTCTCCAACAAAACTGTCCTTTGTGGGTTGATTTAGTACAGTGTTAAGTGGGATTAGTTTGGGGGGAAGGGGGGATCTTTTTTTTATATTTGTTTTTTTTATATTATTATTTTCACAGACTGGAAGTAAAGGGAGCTGGTTGTTTAAAATAAGAAACAAGGGATAAGGTGGTCTGGGACTGGTGAGGTTAGGTGGAATCAAAAATAATCAGTGTCCAATTTTCACAGAATGACCATTTTGAATATGTATCAGTTGTTGTGAGTTTTCTGCTCCAAGACGGACATGGAAGAATTACTGTCTTTAAATCATCAGGAAAAAGAAATACTGTTACCATTTTGGAAATATACTGATGAGAATTTTGTAGATGAATCCCTACACGTTGCTTGGGTATGGAGGTTTGCGTTTAGTCTTGACTATTTTTCATTCTTTTTTTTATTTTTTTTGTCCTTTTTTTTTATTATTTTCTTTTTCATTTTTCTTCTTTGTTGTTCTTTTTTTTATTTCTTTTCTATTTTTATTTATTTTTCTTGGATATGTTTAACTGTAGTTAACGGGGAGGGGGGAAGGGTCACAAACAACAAATATGTAACAAAAAGAATGTTACCAAAGGCAAGATAAGTTACTTTTCTACCTATTCAAATAAGTTTTTATTTTAATGTTTTAGCACAAAAAAGGGCCCACGAGCCACAATTTGGCCCTCAAGACCAATTAATGTGGCTCTCAGATTGTATTTGGTTTTCGTTATAATTACGCGCTTAAATTTCGATTTATTTTTTCGAGATCATAAAACTAATTTTATTGTTTTTGAATTGACCAGACTGGACAAAATATATTTTACTTCTAAATGTATTCACAGTATTACTGAATAAACTTAATTATTTAACTACAGTTTTGTTGGTTGGTTGTGTTTGTTTTACGGCATATCAACCCTTTTCAGGTTATTTAATGTGGAATTCAAAGATTTTGAAGAAAAAATTTTTAATAGAATATATTTGTTGTTTTCAAGTCGGTTTCTATTTAACCCATAGTTTGGACCCTTACATGTAATACCACTCTGGGAGCAATGGCAATTAAAGGGTGGCTCCACACTCCCCAAAGCTCGCAAGCTGGGGCCTCATCACTGGATATAGTTTAAGGTCATAAGTGTACATAAGAGTTCATTTTCTTACGGTAACTGGCCCTCATTATTGTTACAAAGTTCAAATGTGGCCCAACGTTGCAAACCCCTGCTTTAGCATATTTTAATGTGATTTTTGTTTCAATTGTTTTGGTTTAATTAATTATTTAGCATATTTTTTGGTTTAATTAATTATTTAACATATTTGTTTGGTTTAATTAATTATTTAGCATATTTTTTGGTTTAATTAATTATTTAGCATATTTCAATGTGATTTTTGGTTCAAAACAAAGTGCAAGTTTATTCAGTTCAGCTGTAACAACAACAAAAAACATTACTGTCACAAGCATTGCACACTGACACTTGATAATCGCTCAAAAATAAAAAAATTAAGCAACATAATGATAGAAAATTTACATTTTTGAACCATTGATGACATTAGATGTGTTGCTACCAGTATTTTGTTTAATTTTCGATTTTTGAGCTATTATCGAGGGTCATCATACAATGTTAGTACTTTTTTGTTCTGTTAATTACAGCAAAACTTAACCTTTTTCTTTTTTTACATTCTTTCTTTCTTTTTTTTCAGATTTGTGGATTGCTTTTGTTGTTTGCTTGTTTTTGTTTTTTACTTTTTATTATTTTTTTCTAAAAGTCTTCTTAAGGTGCATGATGATTGTGTTAAATACTTAGTTCATCGGTGCAAAACAAATGAATGCAGTATAGCTTTATAAAAATCAAAGTTCTTTTTTATAGTAAAAACTCACCATTTATCAAGGCCAAAAGGCTACTCAAAGACAAGGATTAAATGAGTGGCAGGTGGATGATTAGACACTGTGATAATGATTGGTAACGATAGTGGTGATTGAGCATAATTTGATTATTTAAGGAGGATTATTAAATTTGTTTGCATTGAACTTGAAAACAACTATGTTATAGTTTACTGGGAAGCAGCCATGCAGTATTGTGTTCTATAGGCATATTGTTTGTTTCACATTTGGATCCATGCTGATCCAGACTCTTGAAATTAGACTTGCAGATTATTTCATGAGAAGCTATACCTATTCTTTATTGATGACTAGCCTGGATACCCGGCGTTGCCTGGGTGTTTGGAGGTGTGTGTTGAAAAAAAAAAAAAAAAAAAAAGCGGTAGTTGGCAGGCAGGCTTGAACCCGTACCGCGAAGGAGAAAAAGAATGTGAAAAAAAAGTGACGTATTTGCTGTTGCTTCCATCGCCAAACCAGAAGTGACGTAGGTTTAAATTAAGGCTAGACAATCGAAAAGAGGGAATGACTTTCGAAAGTGTCAACAAAAAAAAAAAACGACCCTTCTTGTAGAAAACTGCTCAGTTGAGAGTGAAGGAATTAATATTTTTGGCCAATTTTTCGATATTTGTCGTCCAAAGGGTCAAGCTTCAAAATGATACTAATCTCATGAAAATCCTCTGTCGACATACATACATACATACATACATACATACATACATACCTATATACATTTAAACAGACAGGTGAGATTTATATTATAGATGTACTTCAAGTTTTTACTATCGTTAAATTCCAGTTTGATTCCAGTTCTTATCTATTAAATTTTTTATTTGGGCAATTAACTCTAGTGTTCTTACTTCCTTACTGTTCACACACCTTTCATCATCCTTCATAGACTCCCTGACTTCCTTGAATCTCTTATGCCACTCAAAAACTGATGATCAATTCAAAAGCAGTTTCTGTCACATTTTTTTCCATGTTTAAAACAGAATTTTATTGCATATCGTTCTTCTAAAGTGTTCTCATGCACAGATTGTATTTTTAAAATTCAGCAGTTGTGACAATCAGGCTTTAGTAGGGTGTATCCTAATTCCTGCTGTAGCTGTTCATTTGAACCTGAAATCATAAAAATAGGTCAATCATCTCATAACATGTATGGCAATAATATACTGAATTTTCAAGAGTCTATGGAAATTTTAAATGCCTGTACAAAGAATGTGTGGAAATTTATTTAAGGCACCTCATATATGTCTGGTGTACCTGTGATTGGTGAAGTTGAACCGACTTCCTCCAAAAAAGGAATTCTCTGGAGAATATACAATTCACAAGCGATCCCCACTCGCATGTGAATTCTATCAGATAAGCATATTAAAATTAGAATTCTATCATTATGTTAAAATTAGAATCTTTTGCAAAATTAGTATCCCAAAATGTTTTCTTCAAATAGAAGCGGAAGATGTCTAAGAATTCCTAATTTAGAATATGGGTCTGACATGATGCTTACAAGTTTGGTCAGAGCTAGCAATGGATAATCAACAGTATAAAAAAAATTAAAAAAAAAAAAAAACTCCTGCAAAAATTACTAACTCACGATTCTGAAAAAAAAAATCGGTTTAAAAAGATACTCGTCTAGCCTCTGCACAAATTGCTGATTATGACTTCTCTATCCAATGGCAAGGTTGGTTTTAAAAAAGTTAGCCTCTAGCATAAATTCCAAGCTCAGACTTGCAACTTCTGCTCACAGCTATCTATATTCATCTATTATTAATATTCGTTTCGGTATCTTCCCTGATTTTAATTATCTTCAGTGAGTGTCTGGTCACATCACTAGACGAAAATAAAAGTGTAGCCATGGGGACTTAGGGTCTGCACGTGTTTCAAGGCTGGAGATGACCTGGTTACAGTAATTGGTCCCATGAAGTAAGATTGTGCACCCCCCCTCCGACCTGGTTACATAATGGACTGCTAAAAGAAAATTACACAGAATAATTATACTATAAATACAATACCGACGTTAAAAAACGACCCTGCTGTCTAACTCTGTCCCGTGGGAAGGCATAGGTACAGATCAAATTCTGTTAAATATTTCATCCAAAACTATCCTATCAATTCCTTTTGTTTACCATTATTTTTAATTCATCTAATCCCGTCTTAAAATGCTCACAATTACTGCTACACTTATCTTGTCAGACGACTCCAAATTTCATGTCAATACACTAGAGGCCTGAGTGTAATGTATTATATCTATAAAAGTGAGAATGTGTGTGTGTGTGAGGACTGTTCTCAATCTATATACTCAACGAATTTTTTATCTACAGACTTGAAATTTGTTATATATGATATTCAGAGATGTTAAAACCTTTTTAATAGGTTTTCATCCAGAAAAGGGAGGCTGTTAAGGGGTCAAAATTGAAAAATTGGTAAATGTGGTGTCATCGGATATTTATCTGTTTGTCAACTGTTTCACGGCTGTGCATGTATGAATCGTTCACATATGTTAAGAATATACGTTTGAAAACAACCTTTTTAAGAACGTGTCAAGCTGGCTTAATGGTTATTGTACTGGACTCATTGTCTTTAGGTTTTTGTTTCAATCTCAACTCGAGTATTTTTTTTTTACTTACAAGAAGTGAAATATTTAGAAAAAAAAAGTAATACTCGGATGCACGTGTTTCAGTTTCTGTATTAATTAAAATATAATATTTATACTATTTAATGACCAGTTACACCCGTTAAAAATGACAACAACAAAAAGATTATGCTTCGCCAGTATTCACACTCACTGTTTATCTTAATATCATATTAAAATCTCTATATCTACTTATATAGAAGGAACTTTGTCTGTATGTGTCTGTGTGTGAGAGTTTCTTCCTTATGGACTCGAAAACGGCTGAGCCGATTTTTATGAAATTTTACACAAAAGTACTTTATGTGCTTGGCAGTGTTCTTAGCAAGATTTTGTATCAGAATGTTTTTGATAAGTATAAAATAATCCGATAAAAGAAGGAACAGGCGATTTTGACCAAAGTTAACACCTTATAAAGCCTAACATCACAAACTCATTTGAGAAGTTTTATTACCACACAAGTTGAAAGCCCAAATATATAAAATCAACAGTAGGTTCTTTGATATGACAGGGGCACATTCAAAATGAATGTTTGCGTATAAAGCACAATTGCACCATGATACTTGACTTTTTCATTTTAAACTTAAATTCAAGCCATTATCACGACACAAGCAGTAAGGCCATGCATATAAAATCAACAGTAAGTTCTTTGATATGACAGGGGCATGTTCGAAATGAATGCTTCTGTTTAGAACACAACTGAACCATGATACTTGACTTTTGCATTTTAAATGTTAATTCAAGCCATTATATATAAAAAAAATAATTTTATCAAATCAAGAGTGCAATGTAGACTACAATGTATTGTGGACTAATTCACTGCAGGGAAGAATGTGAAGCTTCCTCCTGCTGCACTGTGATGGGTCCCCAGCTAGAGCAGGAATTCAATCAATTTGATTGAAAAATGGGTAATTCCACCGATTTTGGTGATAATAAAAATATGAGGGTGTGGAACATTCGTTGATCATCATTCAATCCTGGGTAATGTCGGGTTTCCATGCGGATATTCATATAAAAATCTTGTTTCCATCTATTTTGTTTAGTCCTCACATGTCATGGGCGATATTTCTGACAGAGGGGGGGGGAAGAATTGCTGTTTTCCAGGTGGACTGTTTTGAGTTGGTGGTATATAGGGATTTTAAATCCTCTCATTGTGTTCGTTATCATTCAACTGCCAATCTATCGAGCTCATTAATCTTTATCTTTTGACACATTAGTAATAATTAAAGACAAAAAAAACAATACATTACTGATATATAGATCAAATTCTGTTAAATATTTCATCCGATAGTTTCCAAAGCTATCCTGCCAATTCTTTTTGTTTACCATTATTTTTGAATTCATTTAATTCCATCTTAAAATGGTCAAAATTATTCCTGTTTAAACAGATCTCGCAATTTTGTCCGAAAGAAACTAAAGAATGTGATGTTCCTCTTTGCTCGCTTCCCTACGAGAGCAGAGTAAGACACAAGGTCGGTTTTTAAATGTGGGGGGAAATCCAGATCCCTAAAAAGGGGCACTCTGTTTCGGAACAAAAATAAAAATTGTCTCGGTCATGAAGGATTTCTCCTCCTCCTAACCGAGAACAGTAAAGATGAAGTGTAGCATCAGAACAGATACTACACTGTGATCTTGCCCCGAAGAATTTGATGTTATTAAAGGCCTGACCCTCTGCGCCAATTCTCCTAAAAATCAAAATAACATTCCACTTGTTTCAGACTGAAAAAGTTGACGATAAAAAGAAATAAAATAATATTTAAAACTTTAAAATGTTTGGATCATTTTCTTATATAAACTAGCAAACCGCCCGGCGTTGCCTGGTCGTAAAATATACTTAAATATGATTTTTTTTAATTAATCAGATTTCGTATTTATTATTACTAGCAGAACCTGTGAAAATTCCACAATGGCATCTTTCAGACGTAATATATTGCTGCTAGGCAATATTATTGTAGCCTTTTTGTTAAAACCGTAAAAGTGTTTACCTAAGTAATCTGGTTAATGTAGTGCCAGAATATATCTGACCATTACGGTTTATTTCCAGTATCCTTATAGGAGTCTGTGACATATTTCCAATGGACACCTGGCACAAACGGAAACCCCACAATATCATTATACCATCTTTAGACAGAACAGATACTACTCTTGGATCCTAGCCAGAAGACCAGGAAGGTATATTTTAGTTTCATGTACGGTCCAAAAGCGGCATCATTTTTTATTTAATTTTTTTCTTTACATTTCATGTTCAGTGATTGGAAGATCCTATTTATTAAAAAGGAGGATAGAAAGTGATGACATACTGCGGACATTAAATTAGTTTATTTATAAACTCTCCTTTTTAATAAATAGGATCTCCCGATCGAATAATTTATAATCTGGAAATCGTGACGCACATGCATTAAAGGTACTACGATATTAATATATAGACAAGCGAAACCTGTGAAAATTCCACAGGGGATTCATTCATATGTAATATATTGATGTTAGCATTTTGTAGATGTTTAGCGTAAATGGAAACACTCTGATATTATTGTAGCTCTTTTGTTAAAA
>NC_136484.1:117705123-117725123 GCF_053919585.1 Euprymna scolopes | reverse complement strand
TGCACACCTTACTTATATATGTATATGGACAGAAAAAACTGCTAGCAAAGGATTGAATCCTGTATGTACAAATATATAAAGAAAACTATATGCATACATAACTTATATGTACATATCGACGGAAAAATTGCTTCACTTTATCACACCTCTTCAGTGTCACTAGACAGAGTGAGATATATACACACACATACATTCATATATGTCTATATATATATATAGACACACATATGTTTGTATAAACGTATACATACACACACAAGACCATCTTTCCCTTTATTGTTGGCTAGTCTGGGTGCTCGGCCTTTTCCGGATGTTTGGAGGTGTGTGTTGAGCAAAAAAAAAAAACAACAAAAAACAAAAGTGGTAATAGGCAGGCAGGCTCGAACCCGTGAATGTGGAGAGATGTGTTTAAAAAAGAAATGGTAGTAGTGTGGGGAGGGAATCAAAACAAAAGTAGGCAGCCACGGTGAAGAGAGGTGTTAAAAAAGCGTTGAAATTAACCGAAGTCAATCCAATGGTGACGATGACTTGTTAAAAAAATCGATCCCTCCTTGGAGAAAACGGCCGAGTTTAGGGTAAAGGAATCAATATCTTTGGCCAATTTTTCGATATTTGTCGTCCGAAATGTCAAACTTCAAAATGATACTGATCTTGTCAAGATCCGTTGTCTCTGTCAAAACTTTTGCAAGACATACAAACATACATACATGCATACATACATATATTTAAATAGATAGGTGAGATTTATATTATAGATTATTCTTTTTATATACATATACATATATATATATATGTGGAAAGGTGATAGAGAGCAATTTCTATCTTCTGTGGGAACGAAGGTGACTCTTCAAACCATCCTTGCTTTTACACACTCACACACACACACGTATATATATATATATATATATATATATATATATACATGCATACACATATATATACACACATACACATATATACATACACACACACACATATTGTATATATATATACTGGGAACTCAAGGAAAGCGGACATTCGCCAGTAGTCGAATGGAAAATAATAAGACAAGCTACCACGTATAGAGACCTAGACGACCCATGTAGATTATGCCTTCATGAAAAATCTGCTATCCTGTACTTTAAAGAACCCCAACATCTATTAAACTGTAGAATAGAAGAGAAATAGCGAACAACTGTGTTCACAAGATAAGATTTACTCTAGGATAGCGATACAAAATAGTTTTAAAACTAACAAAAACAATAGAAAATAAACAAATAAATAAATTAAATAAACATGAATATACATAAACGATCACACATATATGTATGTATGTATGTATGTATATACATATGTATATGTGCATATATGTATGTACATATATATTTATATATAAACTAACATAAAATAACAAACCCTAACCTAGATTTAAAACAGGTCAAGAAACTAGATATCCAGGCTAAATAAAGTACACACAAAGGAACAGGTCAACCAGAGGTCAAATAAGCCTTTGTCCGGTAAGTGCATGTTCATTGGCTGATAAGAAGGGCACAGTGGATACTAGAAAGCTGATTGGCTAACTAAAATAGAAGGTGCATATATAAAAATTACAGACAACCACAAAATTTGCGCATAAGCCTGAAGAGTCCTAGAGTGCATGAAACGCAGAATATTCAGTGTAGCTTGATCGCCATATATATTTTATACCTTATATATATATATATATATATATATATATATCACACACATAAGGTGCTTTCAATAAGTTGCCAGACTTTTATTATATGCGCACTTTTATTGATAATATACACATGAAACTCTAGTTCCCTTCAAAGAGTTTCATTGTAATCGAATCTCCTTCAGCTGCAATGCACTTGTTGTTCCATGGAATTCCTCTTGTGTGAGCATGTCTATGACCCTAGTCGGAGCCTCTTTCATCATCTTAATTGTCTTATAATGGCAGCCTCTACGGTTTTCCTTGAGCTTAGGAAATAACCAAAAGTCACAGAGAACAAGGTCTGGAGCATAGGGAGGATGAGGAACTGTCTTGATGCTCATCTTTGTCAAATAGTCTATGGCAATGATTGAGTTGTGGACTGGTTCATTCATGCAGATCTTCTGCATCTTCATTTCATCGTGAATAATTTTTTTCAGTTCCCACACCGACATCAAACTGCACTTTTTGTCTCTATAGACACATGACAATATAAGAAGTATTCCATATGTTTTTGTGGTATTTTTCCAAGTTTAAAACAGAATATTATTGTATATCGCTCTTCTAAAGTGTCATCAAGTTCAGATTGCAATTTTGAAATTCACCAGCTATGACAGTCAGGCTTTAGTAGGGTGTATTCCAATTCCTGCTGTAGCTGTTCATTTGAGCCTGAAATCATAAAAATTGATCTGCCATCTCATAAGATGTATAGTAATAACTAGGGCTATGACATGAGAATATTCTTTTCATTATTCTAACTCTCGAGTATATATCAGTTAATATCTTATATGTTTTAAGATAGTGATGTGGTTCTCAATTGATTAACTGTGTCGGATATATACTCGAGACTGAAAACAATGGCAAGCATATTCTATTGCCATAGCCTTAGTAATAACATACTGAATTTCCAAGAGTCTATACCTTCACAAAAAATGTCTGGAAACTAATTGAAGACACCTTGTGTATGTGTGTGTGTATGTTATTATGGATGGTAACGACTACCAGTTGTCAAGATTTCAGCTTTTCGCAGTTGTTATTTTTAACATTATTAGGTTTTAAAATTTTGTCCCTTAGTTTTGGACGCTACTGTGTGTGTGTGTGTGTGTGTGTGTGTGTGTGTGTGTATGTATATATATATATATGCCCCTTAGTTTTGGACGCTGTGTTTTTTGTTTTGTGTGCGTGTGTGTGTGTGGATATATATATATATATATATATATATATATACACGCACACACAGAGATATACACATTGGTATATATACACACACATATACATACAGGTATATATACACATGTACATAGATATATATCCCCACACATATGCACATGCGTATATATATATATACATGTATACACACACACACACTCGTATATATACACACAAACATATAAACATATATATATATATATATATATATGCATGTGCTTATGCATAATGAATGTCTTATTTTACGAAAGTGGGACTTTTTGAGTTGCTTATCAATGATTTACATGTTTCCACATCAACAGATGGTTGTCAGAAGGAAGTGGACTTTCTTTGAAAGAAAAGACAAATTAGATATTCTGGCAATTAATGTTGGAGGCTGTGGAAACTTCTATGGATGGTGGTTGAGATAAAATAGAAACCAAATTGTCATTAAGGGTGTTCCGAAATTGATTGGGATATATGGTAATTTATGAAGACTTATTGGGACGTTTCTGATAAAAGTGACCTCTTTTTGTTTCCTTTTCCTTAGGGGAGGGCAAGAAGGCGGGGGGGGGGGGGCTAATGAAAGATATTTGTAACGATAACCAACGTGAGAGAAAGAGAGACGTACAGACACAGAGATTCAGGAAGAATCAAGAGTTAGGAGGAAGTAAGAACCGTTTGTTGAGGATGTATGGGACAAAGGTTGTCTCATTAATGAAGAGACATAAAAAAGGATGTTAAGTGTAAGATCGGGGAGGAGAGGGGGTGGACTGGATTTGGACAATATTTATTTTTGAAACTGCAAATGATACTAACTAGATTGAAATTTATCATGGAGTTAATTAGTTTGATATTTTTATGTTGACACCAAGTTTACAAAAGTCCACCCTCCCAGGAATTATCTCCTGCATTTGAAGAGAGGGGGGGGGGTTAGTTTTTGGCTTAATGTCTGATGCCTGTGATGCCCTTATTTGTGACAGATTGTAGAAAGAACTATCATACAGATGAGTTTTGTGCTAAATCCAGGCTGCTCCTTCTTGTGAAGCAGAAATTTCTACATATACACTGACCTTGTGTCAAACTTTTCCCTCAAGGGGAGGCACTAATGTTTAACAACAAATTACCATATAAGCAGGAAGAAAAACTAACTATTTCTCACTTGATTAGCGCAAAGAATTTCAAGCCCTCTGGACGAATCAAAGTTAGTGTTTCTTCATCATTATCAGGTCATTCTCCCAGGCATCACCTACTTTGGGAGGAATATTGGTTTATTGTGCTAATTATGCATTTATATCTTTGCAACTAATAAATTACTAGCCAGAACTGCAAAAGATGACTACAAAAATACCAAAGAAAAAAAAAGGCAATAAATTTGTTTGCACAAACCAAATCAAATTTTTGGAGAGTATGAAGTACATGTTGCATTTAATTTCATCAAGTTTGTAATTTTCGTGTTCCTTATTTTGTTTTTTAGTTATTACATTTCATTAACGATGCTTCTGACAAAGGGTGAAGAAATGCTGTTTTCTAGGTCGAAATATATCCATCTAATACTTTGTAACAGTTCATATGAGCATATGGGAAACTAGCAGCAGCAGCAGCAGCAGCGATGGATGACTGGTTTGCAAAAAGATTAGCAGCAGTAGTAGCTAAAAAAAAAGGGCGCATATGCAAATTAGGAAGTGTGTGTGCGACAAGAAAAAGAGAAAAAGGACACCACATGCTCGAGAGAGAAACAAAGTCGGTGTCAAAGAAAATGGACGTGTAAAATCAAGAACGAGAATGGGCTGGCTGTGGCCAACAGGCAATCTAAGTAAGGAGAAACGTGTGACAGGTTAGATCGATATGTTGCAGGGGGAGACGTTTTAAGCTGATGTCAAGACTGGAGAATAACGGTAATAACGCGGATTTTTATTTCTTTCTTTCCTTTGTTTGTCTGTTTGTAATGAGCAACTTATCATTGACTGTTTTTGATATTAGAGTAGTTTGTTTTGTTTTGCTTTGCTTTTTATTTGTTTTTAGATCCTTACGTCAAGTGGTTTCATAACTTGTCTCGTTTGTTAATAGAAGGGCAAATCAATTCTTTAACATAGTTCAAATGTTTCTGGGATTAAAACAAAATGGTATGAAAATGTTAAGTGTTGATATAGTATGTTGTAACCACATTGGTCTAAAGTAATGAAATTAGAATCGAGTGTGTGGGTCTCAAGCAATGCCTTTGAGAAAGACCTATGAAATAATGACTTGTGTCTAAGTTTATGACTGTTTTAATGATTTAAAAAAAAAAAAAAGAAGTACCGAGTAGTCTGTCGCTATAAAATAAATATCTTTGTAAATGACTTTACTGTTGGCAAATAATTAACAGAAACTTGGAAGTTGGCAGCTTAGAAATGCCATTATCTAAGGTAATGGCATGGATACTTTGATTGTGAATGAGGTCATCAGGTCTGAAGAGAAGAAGAGGCCATGTGGCTGTTTTGCTGACATGATCAGGAGCGTAGAAGTATAAAAATTGGATCTTACCTCCCACCTGCGACAGCCTATGAGGTGCATCTAAGATAGAGATTACCAGAGTGCCACGTATGTGGATGCACACATTCACTGGCATATATTTACATACACACACACATACACACACACACATACACACACACACACATATGAAATAGCATACACAACTATAAAACACACACACACACACACATATCAAATAGCATACACAACTATAAAACACACACACACACACTTATAAACACACACATATGAAACAACATACACAACTATAAAACATACACACACACATATGAAATAGCATACAACACTATAAAACACACACACATATGTTAATGCAAATACATCTATGAAACACGCACACAAATATGAAATAGCATACACAACTATAAAACACACACACACACATATGAAATAGCATACACAACTATAAAACACACACGCTTATAAACACACACATATGAAATAACATACACGACTATAGAACACATACACATATGAAATAGCATACACAACTATAAAACACACACACACACACACACACACATATGAAATAACATATACAACTATAAAACACAAACACATGAAATAGCATACACAACTATAAACACACACACATACACAAACACACACATGTTAATGCAAATACATCTATGAAACACACATACAGTGATGATCATATTTATTGGCACGGTAAAATAAAAGTTAAATTTTGTCTAATAAATTCTAAAAAAGGGATTAAATTAAAGAAAATAACAAAGTATATTATGTATTTTTAACTGGCCTTTCCGATGCAGCAATCGGATTTTAGAAAAAATAAATAACAAAGGAACAACAAACATAATTGCAAAAAACCCTTGTTCAAAATTATTGGCACGGCTTCGTTTTTCTTTTAGTATCAGTATAATATCAATCAATTTCCGGTTTACGTGCTTTCTGAACTTTTTTATAGCCATATTATGCTTGTTTAACGCTAATTCAGTGAATAATTTTTTTCAGATAATTTTTAGATAGCGATTTATTTAAACTATTATAAGTGACTAAATTATAATTTTCAATCGCCATGGTTAAAACTAAGGAACACAGCGAAGACGTCAGGAAGCTTGTTGTAGCATGCCATACCAATGGGGAGGGCTATGATAAGATTTCAAAGAAGCTAAACCTTCCCAAATCCACTGGTAGAGCCATAATAAACAAGTTCAAATCGCAAGGCCACGTTATGAGTTTAGAGGGTAGAGGGAGAAAAAGGATTCTTTTCCCAAGAGATGAACGGAAAATTGTTCGACAAGTAAAACAAAACCCAAGGATCTCTGTTGGGGAGATTGTTGATGAACAGAGCACCTCTGGAGTGAATGTATCTCGACATACAGTTGGTAGAGTTTTGAAGAGAGCTGGTTTAAAAGCATGTCGTCCGAGAAAGACTCCCTTATTGAAGCCTATGCACCTGAAAGCAAGGCTAGCGTTTGCAAAACGTCATATTGATAAAGATGTTGCATTCTGGAAACGTGTTCTATGGACTGACGAAACGAAAATAGAGTTATTTGGCCATAATAAAGTGTCTTATATTTACAGAAAATCTGGCGAAGCTTTCCTGCCTACGAACACCATACCCACAGTGAAGCACGGTGGAGGCAGTTTGATGTTTTGGGGATCCTTTGCTGCCTCTGGACCAGGGCGACTTGTTAAGGTCACAGGTAGCATAAAAAAGGAAGATTATGTTAAAATATTGGATGAAAACCTAAAAGACTCTGCTAAAGAGCTCTCACTTGGTCGTCGTTGGTGGTTCATGCAAGATAATGACCCAAAGCATTCGGCTAAACTGACTAAGAAATGGCTTGAGGACAATCATATTAATGTTTTGGAGTGGCCATCACAAAGCCCAGACCTTAATCCAATTGAAAATTTATGGAGAACATTAAAATTGAGGGTAATGCAAAGGAAGCCTAAGAATCTTACTCAATTGGAGGATTATTGTCAGGAAGAGTGGGCTAAAATTACTACTGAAGAGTGCAACAACTTGGTTGTAAACTATGAAAAGCGACTGAGGAAGGTAATCAAGGCCAAAAGCTATACAATTGATTATTAAATAAATCGTGCCAATAATTTTGAACAAGGGTTTTTTGCAATTATGTTTGTTGTTCCTTTGTTATTTATTTTTTCTAAAATCCGATTGCTGCATCGGAAAGGCCAGTTAAAAATACATAATATACTTTGTTATTTTCTTTAATTTAATCCCTTTTTTAGAATTTATTAGACAAAATTTAACTTTTATTTTACCGTGCCAATAAATATGATCATCACTGTATATGAATACATACATTCGTATACATTAATGATGGGGCGATTCCAATATTTTTCCCCCCGATCCTGATACAATTACTGATTCTGTACTATTACTGGTTCTTTATAGATCTCTAAATATTTTGCTATAGGCTTGTTATTTTTTTCCCCCGATTACCGTAAAAACACGTATTAAATGTACAGATATTTTCTCAAACATAAGATAAAAACCTTTGTAGGAGATGATCTATAGATTTTAATTTTAGTGGCAGTTGAAAAATCAATAAAATATTTATTATTTTATTATTAGCAGCAACAGCAGAAGATTTTGTTTTAAATAAAATCAAATAAAAAAAAATAATTTAAAAGAACCGTTTTTTGCCATCGGAAAATCAACACATTTTGTTTCCAATTGACCCAAAAGTTCCAATTTTTTCCGATTCCGATCAATCGTCCCAACACTAATATATATGCACACACACATACGCACATATATGAATACAGACAGAATAAATATAACAGTCACATGAATACATACATGTATGTGAATATATGAGAGAGCTTGGATGCCTACTAGATCCTAACTTCGAGTGTCTAAGGTTTCTCTGTAGAGAAGTTTGACAGGACAATCTGATATGAGGATATTTTCTCCCTACGAGTAAACCCAGACCAAATATTCAGCATCACATATTATTCGCAACTCAAATAAGATCTCCTCGGTATGGCTAACCAACACTAGATTTTACGGAGAATGGTGCACCTTTTTCAAGTGATGTTACCTGAAGTAGCAACATGAAGCTGGATACTTCACCAGACCAGATGAATTCTTGTCCTGGGATCCAGTAAGACTAAGAGACCACAAAAAAAAGACATACTTGGAGAGTCATGTTTTTTTTTTTTTTGTTTTTGTTTTTTATTTTTACAAACGAATCACCACTAACCAAGACCCAGAGGCCACTCGAGGATAAGGGTTAATGAGTGTACAGTAGTCAAAAGGGCAATATAGTAATCGTTATAAGTGTAAATTTGGTAAATTGGATTACTTGAGAGGAACGGCTCATCAAGAACTTGCTTACATTGGACTTGAAAACGGCCATATTGTAGTCAGCCGGAAAGCAGGTAAACGGAAGAGAATTCCACAAATGTGCAGTTCTTAGAAAGAAGCTTTGTTCATGGAATCTACGTTTAGGTTTAGGCACTGATAAAGAGTGGAGGAAATTATTGATAGTGTTTACAGCCAAATGAGTGTTTCTTGTGAATGTTTAGCGAGGGCAGACCATAGATTGGAGCTCAGACGAGCACTTCCCATGAAAATAACGATAAAACAGAGACAGGCTCGCAACGTCTCTTCTGTGAGAAAGAGGTTGCAGGAAAGAGAAAAGGAAATCCCCCACTAGGCTACCTGTCAAGGCAGGAAAAGGTCTTCCTAGCAGCTCCTGCCCAGATGTGACAGCAATACTCCATCTTTGGACGTACCTGGCTCTTTGATTCAGTGGGCTTGAAAGTCCTTGCACTAATCAAGTGAGAAAAATTAGAAATTCTTTGCTTAGATAGAAAAAATGCATGGCACTATAATGCTGCAAGAAGAAAACATATGTGCTCCGTTATTATATTTAACAAATATAACTAAACGGTTATTCTTTTATATTTGCTCTGTTGTCATATTTAGCATACATTGAGCTTCTAAACAAAAAGGATTGGTATACACAACGAGTGAAATATAATTGAAAAAAAAAACATATTTTAAGAAAACAACATTATATCTATATATATATATAAAAGCGAAAATGTATGTATGTATGTATGTGTGTTCGCTTTTTCTGTATGTCTACAAAAGGCTTTTTTCAGAGAAGCGGTCCGTCGGTTCACAACTTTTTAAAACTTTTTATATCACATATAAATCGTAATATCTCACAGTTATCAACGAAGCTCGCCTGTCTATTTAATTTGCTCGATTTCGGGAAGATAAATATTCAACATTTGTCGCTCGCCGCCTGTGGGTTAGTCTTTTTCCTATAACATCTTGGGAAAATAAAAATTTAAAAAAGCGTTCCGCAGTAGTAAATGAAATACTATCCCATAGTCAAACTTGACCTCATTAACTCATTAAAACGGGCACCTGCCGAATCCAAGTAATTAAATAAATTCAAACGTGTTTCAGTTAGCATCTTGCGGTGGGGCAATGGTTAACGTCACGCGTTTTTTTGTTTTTTTTTCACACTTTAATTTACAACTTTGCCTCAACGGTTCGGGTTCGATCCTCATAGTTACTTTTTTTTTTTAACCCCCACCTACCCCCAACCCCCGGAGTTTCCACACACACCTCCAAACACCCGGTAAACGCTAGTATATATATATATAAGAGGTAACTGTCTGAAACCAGAATACAAGGACACAATGGATATGTAAATATTCAGCTAACCTTTATATAGGTGGGGAAGACATGGGTATCATGACCAGTGGTTCTAAATATTGTAAATATATAAAAAGTAAGTCATAATCACGGTACAGCATAATCACGTTGATACACCGGTTCCTGCTGAATAACCGAAGTTAAGCAACATTGAACCTAGTCAATAATAAATGAGTGAACATTTAAAACTTTCAGGTGTTATATGTGCTATCCCTTATCTCGGCATTGTTTTCAGTCGTCCTGGACTTGCCACTGGACTCAAACAGTGTTGATTTAGGAGAGGTGTGGTTGAGGATTGCGCAACCCTTGCCTCAAAATTACATGCACAGCTGCCTCTAGAGGGGGTATTCTTTGTCTTTCAAGACTGAACAGTGGCATCAAAGTCTTTGGTGGTTATAATTCTTATGTAAAAAAATTCTACATTTTCCAATCACGTATGAATATTTCAGAATATTATTGAAAAACACATTCTTTCTCCTTAATTATTTCTAAAGAAAAATAAATAATATTTAATTAAGGGTAAGGTTAGGTTCTAAAATAAAAACAGGTTTGATTCAAATTATATACACTTTTTGGTACTGTGACTAGATAACAGTAGAAGTACGGAAAATAGTAGAAAAAAATTCTAACTATTAAAATCAGTATACCGGAAGTCACCACTAAGTAATGATTTTGCTTTTTATGGAAAACGCTCCAGACAAAGTGTGAAGCCACTTGATGTAAGGAGTTAGGAAGAGCAAAAGATAATTATTGAAAAGACAGAAGATACTTATTGATTTTGGTCTTAAAAAGAGTAAGTTTATAGGTAGGAGAAAAACAGTCACCAGGGAAAGAGTTCCACAAGCTTGCGGTTCTTGGAAAGAAGCTTCTGGAAGAGGAAGCTGTATTACAATGAGGTATCAAATCAGTGAATTTGTGGAGACCACTAGATCAAAGAGTTAAACGAGCTGGAACAAAAGAAGCAATGAATTGATCAGACAATTCTGAAGAACACATGTAATAATAGTATTTACAGAAAAGACTGAGACTAGCAACATCAAGTTGTTATATTTTCGCTTTAGTTTTCGTTGGCTGTAATATATATGGTTATAAAATTATTATGCAACTTTCAACCCATTTTCTGTGTAATCATAAAGGATTAAAAAAGTAATAACACACACACAAACACACATTTATATATTGCATCACAGTTCTGATTGCCTTGTGAAAGGCTTATCATCTGTGCCATGTCGCAGAGTTATCTCTTGACTCTGATCTTAACTCAAAGTCCTGATACCCTCGACTTGTTCTATGCCATTTCCTTTCCAGGTCTACAACGAAGACAGGCGGAAACCCTATTTTAAAAGCAGAACAACAACTCCTTGACATGCTAAACTCTATACTCTCACATCCTGTTTACCTCCGCAGAAAGCCGGGTGCGTCTTAATTCTTCATTTGCATAAATTGCTTTTTCGAGAAGGATTTCTCCAAGACTAAAAGGAAACAGAAAAATTCCTTTAAATTTTTCTGTTTTTCATTTCTTTGATAAATAATTTTATTTTGAGATACAAAAACTATCAAAGAATTCATCATTTTTTTTTTTTCTTGTATTTTGGAACTAATTGGAATGACGGTAAATGCTGAGTTTCATTCTTCAATCAGGTATGGAAAATAACTTATCTTCTTGTAATTCATTTTGATAAGTTTTTTTATGTTTAAGATTAAAGTAGTATTTTAAATTTATGCTTAGTGTAAAATAGTATTTTCAATGGTCTGATATGCTTAAGTTTGAACAAGAACCTTCAATGGTTTGTTAAGCAAACACGCTTAGCAACAAAATCACACCCCTTCAATGTTGAGGTTTCTAAATTCGAGAAAGTTTTCTACTCTAATAGTTTCTTCCCTTGAACAGTTAGACTTTGAAATTTCTTTCCTGCTACCTGCTACCTGGATTGTACTGATATGCAGCAGTTTAAATGTAATGTAAACTAACATCTTGTTAAATTTTTCCAATGCATGGTCCCAAATAGAAGCACCTTACGTCTAAGTGGCGATATATCTTGTTAGAAGTGAACGGTAGTTAAAAAAATAAATTAATTAAAAAAAAAAAAGCTTAAGTTTGAAATAGCATAATATTTTTGATAATGTGCATTTCATTCTTGAATCGGGTTTGGAAAATAATTTGTCTTCTTATAATTCATATTATAAGTCTTAAATTTGCTCTAGAAGTTTTGATAATCTGTTAAACTTAAATTTGAAATAGAATTTTTGATAATCTGTCAAACTTAACTTTGAAATAATAGTTGCATCAATAAATGGTTTTAGTTTGTTAGATATATCTAAACATCTCCAAACAAGACAATGTCTTGATCATTTGGTCTGTCAAATTGAAATTATATTTTTATTTTTATCATAAATGAACAGATTTAATTAAGAAAACTTTCTTTTACAGAAAAACTGTAAATTTATCTTTCTGTATTCCAAAACTTAACAAGAACTTATGAAAATCACTGTATAAATACAATAAAAATTCATCAGATTCATTCCCGAACTCCTATAAAGCAAACTTCAGAAACAATATATATGTACGGATTATTTTGGATTCGTCAAACTACTGTTCTCATCTTGAGTGTTATTTGCAGTTTGTTTCAGTTGATGTAACTCCGACCTTATTCAGGAGTATCTTGTCGAAAATCTTTCTGCCAAACTCAGGAATGTGTACAAAATTTCGAACAATGTTAAGGTCAAATCTCATTATAAACCAACGCATTTCAGGTTAAACATTATTACATTCTTACGTGCCATGTTGGAATTGGTATGAATTCGAAAATTATCCAGTAGAAAAATAACTTCAAGTAAAAATAATATTTATCAAATTATCAAGTTTATTGTATCATTTTTTTTTTTTTTTTTTTTTTTTTACTCACGTTCACCCCAAACAAGGCACATCGCCACTTGGTCGTAAGAGGCTATTATTTGAGACCATCTCAGAGAAGATGAAAAAGATGTTGATTTACATTACATTTAAACTTCTGCATATCAGTACAATTGGGAAAATATGACAAACTGACTTACTGCCCTTGGCTTAAACTTACTTAAATTAACGATCCAACATTTTTAAACAGATATTGTCTGAACGTAATTATGGATGATTTTTTGTTAAAAATACATCTAGCACATCTACTAGATCATTTTTTGTAATTTAAAAAGATCACTAATCTACACATACACCGCCAATACTTAAAGCTATCCAACACACGCTAGCATGTTGAAACAGATGTTAAACTACTGATGATGATGATGATGAAGATAATGATGAAGTGTGACGGACAGATCAATCAGCCAACAGACTGAGTATCTTATTAAGATACATAGATGCATCTTAAAATATATGTAAACACGAACTGCAGGCTAGATTCTTGTAGATATCCGAGGAATTTAGAGTCTGACAAATTTCGTTGCACCATGTTGAAAATTTAATGATCCAGACGAAATCTGACTATCCAATTAATTTTGTAAACTCTAATTGTCAGCCATCTTGTTTTTGTTTTTTGTTTTTTTTTTTTGTCTATGTTTTTTTCCTTTTCCTTTAAAAATCTAAAACATGGGTCGGCAACCTCCGGCCTATGGGCCAAATTCAACTCTCGAATGAATTTTGTTTGGATTGCCAACCTTACTCAAGATAGTAATTTATTTTATTCCTGCAATAAAATAAAGATGTTTTTGTAAAATGTTTGCATTTTTTTTAAATTTCTATTGTAAAAAAAAGTGATATCGTTTAAATATAATCATATTATATTTAATACTTGCTTTCTTCAAACGTACAGAAAATTTATTTACATATTTCATAACAATATTGTACTCCATGACAATGTAGCTAAAGCTGTTTGGCCCTGCTTCTATAACCAGCGTAGCTTTTTGGTCCTTATTCCCCCGAAAGATTGCTGGCTCCTAGTCTAATATCTGATGGATTGTCTTTTCTTTTTCTTTTTTTTTTTTTTTTTTTAAATTATCAGTTTTAAATTTGTGATGGGCAAAAATAAATTCATTAAAAATAAAAAAATGAATATACCTGATTGAAAATAATCCACTACAAATCAGAGAATTATCCGATCTTGATGAAATTTTCAGTATACAGTAGAACCCCGGGATACGGCATTAAAAACAGGGGCCAGGAAAACATCGTATTCCACATCGTAACCTGAAAAAACCGTATCCTAGGGCCACCGTATCCTGGGGTTCTACTGTATATTGATTAATAAACGAATGTAAATATAAAGTACTAATTTCATTTTAAACACACACACACGCACACAAACTGTATAATAATTTCAGGAAGTATAAATTGCTTGAATCTTCCCCCACCCCACCTTCATTTCAAGGATAAAATACATTTTATACTCATAGTCAAAACTCATTCATCACCTTTACAAAATATAACATCCTAAAGTTGTAAAATGGCCAGCGAGAGAACACTATTATCAAAGGAAAAGTAAGGCGCCTCTTTTCATCCCCTAGTCTGTGAGAGACCCTTGGGCATGGTCAAGAACTCATTTTAGCTCCCCCTCTCCCCACTCCGATCAGAGTAACGTGAGGTCATGGAAAGCAGGTGACTGACGAATTACGAAAGCAAACAGAAATAATTCGTATTCCGTTGTGCTGAGCAGAAGATAATTTTGGGTACAATGGTCAGGAGCAACAATGAATTCATGGATGCCTCTTGATGATGATAATGATGATGAAAAACAAAACGAAGAAATTTTAAGGCATTAGTATTCAAAGCTATATCTCTACCACATCTATAATATAAAAATTAAATGTATGTATGTATGTTTGTATGTATGCCTTCCTAAAACTTTCGACAGAGGCAACGGATTTTCATATCGTTTTGAAGCTCAACTCTTCGGACGACAAATATCGAAAAATTGGCTAAAAACATTAATTCCTTCACTCTCAATTGGGCACTTTTCTATAAGAGGGAGTCTCTTTTTTCGCTGATAGTTTCGAAAGTCATTCCCTCTTTTTGATTGACTAATTTAAACCTTCACTATTTCTGGTTTGGCAATGGACGCAACGACTAAGACGTCACGTTTTTTCCCACATTCTTTTCCTCCTTCGTGGTATGGGTTCAAGCCTGCCTGCCTACTATTCTGTTTTTTTTGTTTTGTTTTTGTTTTTTTTCCCCCCTCAACACACACACCTCCAAACACCCGGCAACGCCGGCACCCAGGCTAGTTGTATAGAAGGAACACTCTTTCTTTGTATTCTCTTTCATTTCCGATGATGACTTCGATTGAATACAAGAGAAACACTGAACACTTAATTAATAACTTTGTAATTAACTAAGCAGCCCACTCGGTCGTAAAATACGCTTAAATATGATATTTTAATTCATACAGATTTCCTATTTATTACTATAGAGACAATTCTGTACTGATTATTATATTGTGCCCAAAATATAGTTATGATTTCAAAAGTTAAAAGAAAAAAAAATGACTTGGGTACTATCAACTAGAATCGAAACCAAAACATTTAGTGTTCCAGCCTTATTTGTTATACTCTGAGCTACGTCCATAAACATAAAAAAGTTTTAAAAATAACGTTGTTTAACCTATAAATGTATATTTGCACTTGCATAGTAAGGCACTACAAGTTTATTTATGCCTGCGAAGTTCATTTTTTTTTTTTCAATTTTGACTCCTTAGCAACTATTTTTACCAGGTAAAGAGCAAATTGAATTTGTTCTACAAGTTTAAATCCCCTCTATATCAAGTTTCAAGTCTGTAGACCAGAAATGAACAGAGGAGTTTTGTAGAGGCCGTTCCTCAGACAAGGTCACTTGTGTGTGTGTGTGTGTGTGTGTGTGTGTGTGTGTGTGTGTGTGTGTGTGTGTGTGTGTGTGTATATATAGTAGCATGACTAAATGCTTAATAAAAAATTAATTTCTTAGCAATTAAAAACATAACTAAATACGCGTCTCCTTCTGTAGAACTATTTAATTCATCAAATAATATGCTATCACTAGCATGAATAATTAACACACCAGGCAATGTCTATTATATATACAAGCAAGTACATGGGATTGAAAGGAGCATATATTTGATAGTACATATGACGAGCAAACATATACTGCACTGCATTATCCTTTCTAAAGAAGGAGGTAATGGTTTGGTATATGATCTCCAGACCGTAGTGGAATGGAGTTGCAAATGGATGATAACATTTAATGCTAGTAAGACTAAGTTGCTCTCCTTTAACAATTACAAGACGCCTCTCCAACTGCCTATATCAATGACAAATAACACCCTACATGAGATTTTTTCTTTCAAATTCTTCGGCCTAACATTTGCAGACAATATGAACTGGAATAAATACATTGATGACATTGCGAAATCTGCTGCAAAGAAGGTGGGTTCCCTCTATCGAGCTAGAAGATTACTCACACTTGAGAGTATCCTGTACCTCTACAAGGCCACCATACGCCCATGCATGGAGTGTTGTTGCCACATCCAGGCTTGCGCATCTACCACTAGCCTCTCCCTCTTGGATAGGGTTCAAAAAAAGAGTTTGGGATCTAATAGGTACCACTTTGTCAACTAAGCTCCAAACTCTGTCCCATCACTGCAATGTTGCATCTCTGTGCCTGTTTTACAAATATTTTAATGGAATGTGTTCTGATGAACTCGTTGCACTTGTACCCCTTCGACGTACATATCCCCGATAAACTAGCTTAGCAATAAAATCACGCTCCTCCCCCTTCACTGTTGAGGTCTCTAAATGCCAGAAAGCTTTCTATTCTAGTAGTTTCTTCCCTCAAACAGCTAGACTTTTGAATTCCCTTCTTGCTACCTGCTTCCCTGGCTGTACTGATATGCAGAAGTTTAAATGTAGCATAAATCAACATCTTGTTAATCTTTCCTAGGCATGGTCCCAAATAATAGCCCTGGGTTTGACCTTTACTCCTGATCTGAAATGGAACACGTACATCAAATCTGTTGCCAGGGACGCTGGGAAAATGGTGGGATCCTTCTACCGCTCCAGAAGATACCTCACTACTAATGCAATTCTCTATCTATATAAAAGCTAAGTACGTCCAAGGATAGAGTATTGCTGCCACATCTGGGCAGGAGCTGCTAAAAACAGCCTATCCTGCCTTGACAGAGTACAAAATAGACTTTGTGGTTTAGTGGGGGATGCCCTTTTCTCTTTCCTGCAACCTCTCTCCCACAGAAGAGACGTTGCGAGCCTGTCTTTGTTTTATCGTTATTTCCATGGCAGGTGCTCGTCTGAGCTCCAATCCCTCGTCCCCCTAGCCAATCTTTCACGAGAAACACCCATCTGGCAGAACTACTGTCAATAATTTTCCCCACTCTTTATCTGTGCCTAAATCCAAACGTAGATTCCATGAGCAGAGCTTCTTTCTTAGAACTGCACCCCAGTGGAACTCTCTGCCGCTTACCTGTTTCCCACCTGACTACAACTTGGACGTCTTTAAGTCCAACATAAACAAACTCCTGACAAACCGCCCCCTTAAGGAAGACACTCTATCAAAACTCCAATACTAATGATTACTACAATACTATCTCATTGATTACTGTACACGCAATAACCCTTATCCCTGAGTGGCCTTCAGACCTTGATAAGTGGTGACCCCCATGTAAAAATAAATAAATAAATAAATAAATAATAGCCCCTTACATCCAAGTGGCGATATGCCTTGTTAGGGGTGAATGTGAAAAAAAAAAAATCTTATGATAATAGTACAGATACTACACTATCTGCCACACTTCCAAAAAAAAAAAAAGAACCACGACCTCAAAAAAAAAAAAAAAAAAAAAGCGAGGAGGTAATGCCTAGGATTGTAGTATTCTGACAACAGAACAGATACTCCACTAACCCAATTTCTTCCCCAAAAGTAGAAAGTAATTTCCAGGAGGATGGTATCATGACGAACTCATACTACACTACTTTCCCTCAAAGAAGGAGATAATACTGAGAGAATGGTTTCACAACATACCAGCAGTAGCACCTTCACTCTGAATTGAGCTCTGCAGGATAAAATAGTATAGTTTGGGCTTTAAGACAGACATAGATACCAAATATTCGTTATTAATATAGTTTCGATTTCAGACAGATCCAAAATCTGAAAGTGTTTTAAAGGTTTTTGTTTTTCTTTTTAATTTCAGTATAAAAGGTCGTCAATATCCCGTCTTTTAGAAACAGTTAAAAAAAAAAAAAAAGTCGAAAACAGCCAATCATATGTTGATGCTTCATTCCTTAAAAAAAATAGTAAATAAAAAAAAATGATTTACATTACCATTAACCCTAAGTCCCACTGGCAACTCTCTCGACAGAGGGGTTATCTTTCAGATGCAAGGTTCCTTGTTTACTTGCGATTGTAACGATGTAAGATTCCGTTGTACGGAAGACCAAATCGGCCATAATTTAAATATTTAAATTTATTTACTGAATTTAAATATTTAAATTGATATACTGTTTAAATGATAATATACGTCTATGATGTTTTTATTGGCGCTTTTCTTCGTATTTTTTAATAACACTTTTTTGCACCATTTACAAGTTTTTTTTTACAAATATTTTTTTTAATACTGTAATAGTAAAATTATTTTAGTAAAATTCTATATTGGATACGTTTTTTTATGAAGTTTAAGTAAAAAAAGTTCACTTTTTTATTATTAAAAATACATTTCATGAAAACACTCATTATAAAATGTTCACGTTGTTTAATTAAAAGTTCTTAATTATAATCTAATAGTTTTATAATTTTGTCATTTTGTTACAAATTTCTAATAAAGATTATTTTAATTTTAACGGTAATTTGGTTTTCATTATAAACTCCGTCATGTTAAAGGCTTGAAAATCACTTTAAATCAATTTTAATATTAAAAAAAAGAAGAGAAATCAACAGGAAAAAAATCTCGTGTGAAAACATTACGAGATACTTTTTCCGTATAATTAATAAATGTATCTTTATTTTACTATTACAGTATTAAAAAAAATATTTGTAAAAAGAACTTGTAAATGGTGCAAAAAAATGTTATTAAAAATACGAAGAAAAGCGCCAATAAAAACATCATAGACATTTTGGCCGATTTGGTCTTCCGTACAACGGAATCTTACATCGTTAAAACCGCAAGTAAACAATGAACCTTGCATCTGAAAGATAACCGACAGAGGTTTTTTTTTTTTAATTAAAAAAAAAAATGCCGATTGATTTTTTTTTTTTTTTTTTGGACATGGCCGTTAATTAATTATTTACTGGTGATTTGTCTAAGCAAAAGTGATGATAACATATGCAGTGCAGAAGTAATAAATCTTATAATCAATTTCATCACTTCAAAATATTAAAAGTCGGTTAGAAATTAAATTTTCTTTTTAGTAAAAGTTATTCCTTATGTATTTTGCTTGTTTTCTACTAGAAACTAGATGAATGCTAATTTTTAACATCAAATATTTGGATTAGTTCATCAAAAATCAAAAATGAATATTGAAAATGTCGATAAACGCATGCACGCTACTTAACAAAGTTAAATGCACTAAAAGGTTGAAAGAAAGAATTCATGTGCAAACTAAAAACTTCTGTTGGTGCCGATTGAGCATTGTAGACCTATAGTAATCACACACACACAAATCATTAACAAAAAAAAAAACGTTTTGATTTGTGTGAATAGATTGGGGAAAGTAACGTATGCTTTTTTAATAACTTTTTTTTTTTCTTTTTGCAAATATTGAATATTATTATCAAAGTTTTTATTAACTGGTCAAGTACTCAGTCCTTTCTAGTGTTAATAATAAATTTTAAAAAAATGTTTGAAATTAATTAATATGTGTGCCAAGAGTGAGTGAAGTCTTATCGTAATTTCTAATTGCGTTGCGGTGGCATCAGCCAGAAAGCGGTAAGAGTTATCTCCC
>NC_136484.1:117570123-117702623 GCF_053919585.1 Euprymna scolopes | reverse complement strand
AAAGTTACTTGATGTTGCACGAAGTCATAGATAACAAAACAGAAGAGTTAAAAAAAAGTATGTAATATCTTTCTTTTAAAACATCCCCACTCTCTCTCTCTCTCTCTCTCTCTCTCTCTCTCTCTCTCTCTCTCTCTCTCTCTTAATTGATTCAATATTATAGAAAAGAAAAGAAAAGAAAAAGCAAGAAAGAAAAAGAAATTTGGGTGATTATTTTATCTAATCTCAGTGTTGATTTCGAAACACTAAAGTTATAGTGATGGGACGATTCCAATATTTTTCCCCGATTCCGATACAATTACCAATTTCGATTCTTTTCAAATATCTCATTATGTAGTTGTAGAGTTGTTTGTTTTGGATTTTACTTGCAGTTTAAAATCAATATTTATCATTTTATCTTTAGTGCAAGCAACGGAAAATTAAATTTTAAGTAAAATGAAACCAAAATATAAACAATAAAGGGGATCGTTTTTGGCATTGGAAAATAGCCACTAATTTTTCTGATTCCAATGCCCTACACAGCTCTGACTTTTCCGTTTCCGATTTTGATAACTCATGCCAACACCACTAATGGTCAAGTCAACCAAATCGACGATCACACAGAATATGATGATGTAATGTATATAAGTGTATCTCTTGCAGTTTCTGATTTTTATCTGAGCACAAGCATACACATAATAATATGACTTTCCTTTGAATGATTGATTAGCTTGGATGTCCGGCGCTGCCCGGGTGTTTGGAGGTGTGTTGAGCAAAAAAAAAAAGTGGTAGTAGGCAGACAGGCTTGAACCCATGACATGAAGGCAGAAAAGAAAGTGAAAGAAAATCTGATGTCTTACCGCTACTCCATGACGCGACTGGAAGTTTGGAATGTTAAAATTAGGCAAAGTCAATCCAACCGATACGATGACTTGCAAAACTGGCTTGCAAAAAATCGACCCCTTCTTGTAGAAAACTGCCCAGTTGAGGGTGAAGGAATTGATATTTTTCGCTAATTTTTCAATATGTGTCGTCTAAGGTATCGAGCTTCAAAATGATATCAATCTTGTCAAAATCCGTCGCCGCTGTAGAAAGTTTGGGGCATACATACATACAGACAGACAGACAGACAGACAGGTGAGATTTATATTATAGATTAACACTTCTTAACAAGTATTGCTTAAAAGTAATTGGACATGCATACAAAATTAAAACTTATTGTATACATCAAGATGCAGAATCAAAACTGGCAATTAAAGAGGTTTCTGCTGCTATTATAACTTTAAATGAACTGTCATTTAATTAATTAATTATGTGCCATAATTATTAATCAACAGTTACACCCAACATTTTATTTCTTACAAACATTTGTATCGGATTAATGTGTACAAATAAATAAAAAAAAAAACATTTATACAAAATTTTTAAGATTTTATATTAATACTAGCAGCCGACCCGACGTTGCCCAATCATAAAATGCGCATAAATATTATATTTCAATTCGTAGAGAAACTGAGACATGCGCATGCGAGTATGTTCTTTTTTTTCTAAACAGTTCACTTCTTTTAAGTAAAAAAAAAAAATACTCAAGCTGAGATCGAAACCAAAGCCAAGAGACAGTGAGTCAAGTACGATACCCACTAGGCCAGCTTGACAAGATCTTTAAAAAGTGTTTTCAAACCTACTTATTCTTAGTATGAGCAAATGTGTCGTGTGAACGATTCCTGTTTGCACATTCGTGAAACAGATAACAGATAAAATTAAAATCCAATTAGCCCCATGTACCCATTTTTCAGATTTTACCCCTTAGCAGCCCTTTTTTTCTGGGTGAAAACCGATTAAAAAGTTTTCCACGTGTCTGAATAGCCTATATACCAAACTTCAAGTTTGTAGATCAAAGGTTAGTTGAGTATAATGAGAATTGTCTTCCCACGCACATTCTCACTTATAGATATATAGATAATGCTTTGAACAAATATAAGTTGATTCCTTTCCAATGTTTTTCAGTGGAAATAAGAATGGAGTTTTGTTTTAATTGCAACAACTAGTTAGTAATCCTGGCACGGTTCGATGAAATACATGTGTATTAGTGTGTTTTACAGTGTGTATTAATTGTGTTTTAATTGTGTTTTAATTGTGTATTAATTATGTTTTAATTTTAATTTTTAATTGTGTTTTAATTTTAAATTAATTTTAATTTTAATTTTAATTAATTTTAATTTTAATTAATTTTAATTTTAATGTTTTAATTTTAATTTTAATTTTATTTTTAATGTTTTAATTTTAAATTAATTTTAATTTTAAATTAATTTTAATTTTAAATTAATTTTAATTTTAATTAATTTTAATTTTAATGTTTTAATTTTAAATTAATTTTAATTTTAATTAATTTTAATTTTAAATTAATTTTTAATTGTGTTTTAATGTGTATTACCTTGTTTTACAGTGTGTATTTTTTGCCACCAATTTGTGTTAACATCGTTTTGTTTTTTGTTGTCGTTTTTTTCTACATCAGAGTCACCACTTATCAAGGCCTGAATGCTACTCGAGAATATGGATTAACGAATGTAAGGTAGTAGTGTAGTCATCACTAATGGTGTATTTGCGATACTAGTACAATCTGTAGTTTCTCCAGTCAGTGAGTTTTTTTTTATGGTCTGCATGTCGGCAGTGATGCATAAAGTATTAACTCGCTATGGGAGGATGTTTAAAGATGTATGGTGTTTAAAGATGGCCTTCTAACAACTGCGATTGTGTCTTTCAGTTAAGTTAACTTATCTTTGCCAGATCTTTAGTTATTCCTATTACCCTCAGGTCCATCTTGATCATTTCAGAGTAGAAATTCTTTCAGCATCCAGAAGTTTCTGCTATTCAGGTGAGTCAGAGGTATTTTGATAGATAGAATTACAATAAGTTCATCGGAGTACACTTCGTGAAAGTACTTGTAAAACAAGGGCATCTCTTTTTTTTTTTTTTAACTATTTTCTCAATGCAACTCTTTAAAACAATATTACAAAACATTGCATGTGGTACATAACTTGTTGATAAAATATTAATATACACATAAAATTCTATTAAATATTTCGTCCAATAATTCTCCAGAATGTTTTTTTAATCATTTTTTATCATTATTGCAAAATTCATTGTTATTTTCATAGCAAGTGCTTGTCTGAGCTCCAATCTATGATGCCCCCTGATTTGAATTTCAAGAAAAACACTCGTCTATCTGAAAACCATTATCAATAATTTCACCCACTCTTTATCTGTGCCTAAACCTAAACGTAAATTCCATGGAAAAAGCTTCTTTCTTCGAACTGCACGCCTGTGGAACTCGCTTCCGTTTTCTTGCTTTCCAACTGACTACAATATTTGTCTTCAAGTCCAACGTGAACAAATTCTTGATGAGCCATCCTCTTAAGTTATCCAATTTACCAAATTTCCACTACTAATGGTGACAGACATGTTCCCCTTGTCCACTATACACTCATTAACCCTTATCCCCGAGTGGCCTCCGGGCCTTGATAAGTGTAAGTAAAAAAAAAAAGAAAATTCCATTTTAAAATGTCTTACACTTTTAATCAATTCTAATCCATTGGTTGCATATACAAGGAAAATGGCTACAGTTGGAATTTGCGATGTTTGTCGCTTTTAATTCAATGTCAAGATTTTGTAACGAAACTCTCCAAGAATAAATTCCTTATCTCGGGATGTCATTTATCTGTGACACTGGCCTTTTAAAAAGGAAGAATTTCATTAACTGCTGGGTCCAGGCCCAGGCCCAAGAAAAAAAATTAGATCAGTTTATCTAAGTGAAATCGTTCTCAAACTTTCATTTCCCCCTCGCCACATGTCAGAGGGCTACCCTTCTTCCTTCTCCACCATTTCCAAGAAAGTTTTATTCATTCAAAAAAGTTTTTAAACATAAAATAAGACTCAGCTGTTTTAGATTTCCATTTAGGGAAAATTATGTCCCTTGAACCAATCTCTCGCACAAATGTCTTTCTACTCTAAAGTCTTCTCTTCAGCGATCTTATTTTGATATTGGCAGATAAAATGAAGAAATGGCAAAGAAATATATGAAGAACATATATTAAATCATATGTTCTTTCTGCTTCTCGTAAAATTGGTTCTCTCTATGCTTCTAAACACTTTTTCACACCTGAGACTATTTTCTATCTCTACAAATCTACTAGCAGACCATGTATCGAGTATTATTGTCATATTTGAGTTGGTGAATCTGTATCCCATTTCAAGGTTCTTGATAAATTGCAAAAACGTATCTGCAATTTGATTGACTCTATACTTCTTCACTGCAGCCTCTCTCAAAGACGTGATGTTGCTAGTCTCAATCTTTTCTACAAATACTATTATGGCATGTGTTCTTCAGAATTGTCTGATCTATTTTAGTGGTGAATGCTCTGATGAACTGCAATCACTTGTGCCCCCACGACGCGAGCACCCTCGACAAACCCGACAGGCTACTAGATCCCACCCCCACACTGTAGAGGTCCCTAGATGTAAAAGATCTTTTTACTCCAATAGTTTCTTCCCCAGAACCGCAAGACTCTGGAATTCCATTCCAGGTCCCTGCTTCCCCAACAGTACTGACGTGCAGAAGTTCAAGTGTAACGTGAACCGACACCTTGCTGCCCAAATCCCTACATAGTACCCCAGTAGTTGTTGCCCCTGATAGTAGCCCCCTACACCAAAGTGGCAATTTGCCTTGTTTGGGGTGAAAATGTAATAAAAAAAAAAAAAAAAAAAAATCTATCCCCTGTTTCTTTTGTTCCAGCTCGTTTGACTCGTTATACTAGGGATCTCCATCAATTCATTGTTTTAATACCTCATTGTAATACGGCTTCCTATTCCAGTAGCTTTTTTTCCAACGATTGCAAAGTTGTGGAACTCTCTTCCTGCTCACTGTTTTCCTTTTACTTATAACCTTGGCCTTTTCAAGACTAAGACATCTCTTGTGTTCACAATAATCAGCTTTTGTTTTTGTTAGCTCCTTATATCAAGTGGCTTCATGCCTTGTTTCAAGCGATTTCCATAAAAAAAAATTCTGTTCTGTGATTTATATTATTTTATGTATCCTCTTAGAATGTTATAAGCAAATATAATATTTTATATATCGATTTTCGATATTTACTTTAAATAGTGCTTAATATGTGAGTAGAACTAGGTAGTAAGTTATAAAAATACATATGGCAATTAAGCTATACAGGAGTTTCCACATTTCATTTCCATAACGACACATCAGGCTTAAATTCATGGAGTTCATGTTACCAGATGTTATATATATATATATATATATATATATATATATATATATATATATATATATATATATATATGCATGTGATGTTTACTTTAGTTAGCTAACCAATCAGATTCACTGTTACTAGCAGGACCTGTGGAAATTCCACAGAGGCGTCTTTCATAAGTAATATCTTGCTGCTGGGCATTCAGTGGACGTTCAGTGTGAATGGAGACCCTGTGATATTATTGTACCTATTTACTATGCCTCCCCACGGGACAGAGTTAGACACCAGGGTCGTTTTTTAACGTGGAGAAAAGGTACAAAAATAAAAATTGTCTCAGTCGTGAAGGATTTCTCCTCCACCGAAAGAGAACAAGAAATAGAAGTGCAGCATCTGAAGAACAGATACTACACTTTGATCTTGTACCGAAGGATTATTGTAGTTCTTTTATTAAAACCATAAAAATATTTATCTAAGTAATCTGGTTAATGTTATGTCAGAATATATCTGGTTATTACGGTTTATCTCCAAATATCCTTATAGAAGTCCGTGATATATTTCCATTGTATGGATGCAGAGCGCGAATGGAAACCCCACGATATCATTATATCATCTTTAGAGAGGACAGATACTACCCTTCGATCCTAGCCAGAAGACCAAGAAATTATATTTCAGTTTCACGTATAGCCCAAAAGCGACATATTTTTTTTTTAATTTTTTTTTTTTTAATTTTAATTTTTTTTTAATTTTAATTTTTTTTTAATTTTTTTTTTTTTTTAATTTTTATTTTTATTTTTAATTTTTAATTTATTTTTTTTTACATTGCGTCTTCAGTGATTAGGAGATCCTATTTATTAAAAAGGAGGATAGAAAGTGAGAACATACTATGAATATTAAATTAGCGTATTTATATTCTAATAATTTAATGTTCATAGTAGGTTATCACCTTCTAATAATATTATTTAATAAATACGATATCCTGATCGAATAATTTATAATCTGGAAACTGTGACACACGTAATTATATACGTTAAATCTACTACCGTATTGATATATAGATTCGTACCAACAGGTGAATGTTTCTGTTAACTAATGGGCAGAGTCTCTTTCAGACAAAGGTTCGGCAGATTTTTACTTCCTCCTAACATTTTTTTTTTAATTCAATGTTTAAAACATTGAAACTAGCCCTGAAATCGTAGATTTTTGGCAGCCAAAATAAGGAGATCTGTACTTAAAGTTAGAATATACGATTTTTCGCATCAGCTTGAAATAAATTTTTTTTTTTTTATCGATATTTGTTTTAATACAACTACAACAATTATTTAGTGATTTAAATTGATAGAAACCATTTTTGATAGGAAGTATACGTAAATAAATAAAAATTGTGTTTTACTTGAATAGCTTAATTTTAAACCGTTTTCTCAAACTCTTGTTTTAATGAATAGATTAACGTAAAGGATTAATGATAAGTTAATCCTTTTGTTTGGACACAAATCAGAGAAGTCCCCCTATCCACCCGCCGTAACACTTCTGAGGGGAAGTTTAGTTATGGAATTGTGTATTTTAAGAAGATAAGCACTTAGTCCCAAAACTTTAGTCTTCCGCCTTCCTTTACAAAAAGCTAACGACCAATGCTGAGTAAATGGAATATCTAATCTTTTATTAATGGAGATGTGATATCTGTCTGTCTACTCAATTTAGAAACAGAGGTTGGAATAGTGTGGTATCAATTCTGTTGCCCTGAAACCATCTTCTCAGGCATTATCTTCTCCTTTGAGGGCCAGTAGTGTAGTATATGTCTGTTCTTTATGTCACCATCTTTCCAGCCATTACTGTTTTCTTTTCTTTGGGGTAGGGAGAAAATATTGTAGTGTCTGTTCTGTGGTCATGATACCATCCTTTCGTGGGGATTGCCTCCATATTTAGTATGTATGGGAGTTGGGGATAGTGTATTATCTGTTTTGCTGTGATGCAATCATCCTCCTAGGGATTACCTTCTCCTTTAGTGTGTGTGGGGGGGGGGGGCTAGTGTAGTATCTGTTGTTCTGAGACCACTCTCCCAGCCGTTACCTCCTCCTTGAGGAGCGGCAGCATACACAAACAAAATTGTCACAATTGGTTGTTCATTAGCAAACTCATATCTATCTATATATCTATAAAAGTGAAAGTGTGTGTCTGTCTTTCTGTGTGTGTGTGTGTGTGTGTGTGTGTGTGTGTGTGTGTGTGTGTGTGTGTGTGTGTGTACATTTCCCTACGCAATAACTGTCAATTTTCAATCTACAGACTCGAAATTTAATATACAGTGTACTGAGATTTGGGAAAATCTTTGTAATCCGTTTTCAGCCAGAAATTTGGCTGTTAAGGGGTCAAAGTTCAACGATTTGACTTTTGAAAACTCTACCAAACTCCTCCGCCAATTTTGGGTATAAACAATTGAAATTTTAGATATAGGTTCCTTGGACATGGATCTAACTTAATAACTTAATTTGAGCCCAAAGGAATAAATATTAAGGGGTCATAATAGGGGTCAAAGTTTTTAAAAATTTGACCTCTGTGGTCTCTATCAAATTACTCAGACAATTTCTGGTCTAAACATTTGAAATTTTACATAAAGGGTATTCAGACATAGAGCAAACTTTTTAATCGGTTTAGGTTGAAAATTTGAGCTACCAATATATAAATGTATGTATGTATGTCTGCCTAAAACTTCTAACAAAAGCAACGGATTTTCACAAGATCAGTATCGTTTTGAAGCTTGACCCTTCAGACGACAAATACCGAAAAATTGGCTAAAAACAATTTCTTCACCCTCAACTGGGCACTTTTCAGAGGGATCGCTTTTTTCGCCGATATTTTCGAAAGTCATCCCCTCTTTTCGATTGTCTGGCCTTAATTTAAACCTACGTCACTTCCAGTTTGCCAGTAGTCGTAACAGCAAAGACGTCACGTTTTTTTTCCGTTCTTTTCCTCCTTCGTGATACGGGTTCGAGCCTGCCTTCCTACTACAACATTTTTTGGGGCTCAACACACAGCTCCAAACACCTGGGCAATGCCGGGCACCCATGTTGTATATATATAATTCCAGGTTAATATTTTCCAGAGGTAAAGCAAACAATGAAGTTTTTATGAGATAAATACAAGAGTGATCAATACTGAAGTAAGGCAAGATATACTTATAATTTGTATTACATAAAAATGAATATGTCACTACACATTCATAAACATGTTTCGGTCAGCCAGTTACAAGTAACTAGGGACCTCTTTAGGTAATGGGAATTTTACAGGAGTTCATAAGCACAAAAAAATTATCATATATACATATATATATATATATATATATATATATATATACACACACACACACAAGTAAAAATATGTAAGCCGATGTAGTACAGGGTGGAACAATAAAATTGTCGCTCTAGAAAAGACAACATGATTCCATTTCCGTTTGATGAAAACCGATTTTCTTTTTTGTTGCAGACCATTTACTAGTTGGCCAGTTATGTACAAATCCCCAAAACGATAGGAGCCTTCTATCATGTCTGAAAGTGACACAATGTTCAACAAGCGAGATCAGAGATGTGCCACTGTATAACTCATGCTCTCTACCAATCCAAGTTATGACAACAGGACCATTGCTAGCACCCTCAAAATACAAATCTGGATGGTTCAACTCTTGAGAGGCGTGCCAAGGGTGATGAAAACAAAGTTTCCAGTCACAGTTATGGTCTTTGGTGTGCTTTCAAGTGAAAGCCACACCATGCCACCTCACATTTTCAAAGTCGGCTTGAAAGTCAACACCAAAGTGTATATGGATGTGCTGAAGAGTGTGGTGATCCCCTGGTGCAATCAGGTGGCCGCTAGCAGACCCCGGGTGTGGCAGCAGGATTCAGCGTCAGCCCACAAGTCCAAAGAGACCCAGGCTTGGCTTTAGAAGGAGTGCTACGACTTTGTACCCTTCTCTCACAGGCCCCTTCCTCTTCCGACCTGAACCCACTGGACTACTTCGTTTGGTCATATGTTTAGAACATCACCAACATAACCTCCCACAGCACAAAAGCCAGCCTGATCACTGCCATCCGATGAGTATTCACCGAGCTCCCGCCGACGCTTGTCGAAAAGGCATGCTCTCAGGTCCGGACCCATATCAAGTTGGTGATTGAGGCTGAAGGTGGCTACATTGAATATATGTCAGCATTACTACATACTCAAGTTAACTAAATTGATTTTATTCAATAAAAGTTTTAAAATAAAGCTGTAGTGTTGTTTTCTTTAGGGCGACAATTTTATCGTTTCACTTAGCATATATTTGCTAGTTTGCATAAAAAAAAGCAGGTTTTCATGAATTATCGGATCGCACTATCGGTCTGTAATTTTGTGTTAATTTTTTACACATAAGCAACTGCTTTGTATATAAGTCTCTTTGATATTAGGATGACAACAAATTAGTGATGGGAGACGATTCCAATATTTTTGCTGATTCTGATACAATTACTGATTCTGTTCTAAATGCCAGATTCCGGTACAATTATCAATTCCAATTTAGATTCTTTTAAAACCTTTCAATATTTAACTATAGAGTTTTTTTTGTTTTTTTTTATTTCTGAATAATCATAAAAACATATGTGCATATATTTTCATAAACGTAAAAAAATTGACTTGTGAGTGGGTAATCTATAGATTTTAAATTTTACTGAGAGTGCAAAAATAAAAATAAAAATATTTATTGTTTTCTCATAAGTACCAGTTACTGAAAATTAAATTTTAAACAAAAACAAAGAATTTTAAAAAATCGTTTTTGGCATTGGAAAATATGCATGATTTTTCTGATTCTCAATTTGATGAATCGTCCCAACACTATTACAAATAATTTTTTTTTTATTATTGAAATGTCTTACAAGTCACAAGATAGACAAACCAACAAAATCTAGGCCCTAAACAAAACTCAAAACATTTGCTGTTTTACCCGATTGCTTTCTGTCAATATCATACAAACCACAATTGTGTGCAGACATTTAATTGGAAGTTTGATTTGTATGATGAAATAAATCTTCAAGTACAACTCTTGTTTTTTTATCTTTTTTTTTTTTTTTTTTTTTTTTTTTTTTGCAGTTGTAGTTTGTTTTTTTTAGATCGTACATTTTCCTGAGACTTTATTACACAGATTCTGCAACTAGATTAAAAATGATAACTTTGCTTTGCCTCCCAGGATTATTCAAACACCTCTAGGTTAGAGAGGGGGAACGGTTAGTGCAGACTTTGGAACTATTATCTAATTTAATTATTCAAAAGGAACATCGTACTAAATAACATCAGCCCTCTATTGTAAGGTCGCATGGCGTTACATTTTTATGTTAGTAATTCATAAAAATAAAAAGAAAAAAAGAAAAATCCACGTCGGAATTTTTTTTTTAAACAAAAGTTTTCATTGTCATTACTTTCCAGTCTTGACACAATTTTAAAGTCCCTCGGCATCGTCCATCACAGCCGGCTCATTCTCGTCTGCTACTTTACACGTCCATTTTCCTCGATGTCGACTTTCTTTCTCCTGACCACGTGGTGCATTTTTTTCTATATTTTTCCTCTGTCTGTCTGTGTGTGTGTGTGTGTGTGTGTGTGTGTGTGTGTGTGTGTGTGTGTGTGTGTGTGTGTATGTGTGTGTGTGTGTGTGTGTGTGTGTGTGTGTGTGTCCGTCCGTCCGTCCGTCCGTCCGTCCGTCCAGCTAAAATGGAAAAATTCCAAAACAATCACCCCAAAAGTTGGTATATTCTTGTCTGGTATTGCCTTGGATTAATAATACCTAAAATTTAAAACAAAAAAAAAATATTCATTCTTTGGGGGGTCACTTGGGCCAGGTTTCATCAGGTAGGGCTGGAAGCTCAGTCATCTCCAATGATATAAAGGAGAAGTGAATAGAGTGAGCAGAGATGAAAGAGAGATGTGGAAAAACATGAAAGAGAGAAAGACAGAGACATAAGTTTGAACATGTTATACACACATTTTTACCTTTATTTATTTACCCAGGCAATACCAAGTAGGCCTGCTAGTTATATATAACTGCTAAAAATCGGTACGTAAGCGCACAGAGGATGTGTGATATCTACTAACAACCAAACCAAACAACCTGAATAAACTTATGAAGATAGAAATAACTTGTACTAAAAATATTGGATTTGGCATTAAATAAACCGAAAAGGGTTGATATGCTATAAAACAAAACAACCAAACCAAACACCATGAATAAATATTTGAAGATATAAAGAACTTGAAGCATAATTTTTTTTTCAATAAGATGTTTAGATTCGGCATTAAATGCCCCCCCCCCAAAAAAAAGGGTTTTTATGATGCAAAACAAAATAACCAGTTGTCTTTTAGAAGGTCCTCAGAATGTTTGACATGTCTTGTGGTAGTCTCATCGAACATTGATATGCTTGTTATTTATAAGACAGAATTCAGATGTGCGAATTTGCAGAAGGATGAAGGAACACTTGCTGTGGAAACAGAATTCAGCGTCTGTGTATTTTTTTTTCCGCTTGTTTCCTTCAGACAATGTAATCTAAATTTAGGTAAAAAAAAAAAAAAGATTAGAGACCTGCAAAAGAATTTAGTAGGAAACTGGGCAAAGGATGAACTGAAAAGTAACTTTGAATTTTTTTCATATCCTGTCATGTTGACTACATATTTACTTAGGCTCATTGGCTGATGCCTGCTGAGGTGTCATTAACAAGACACGCCAAAGATTGTCAGAATACTATTAAAAAAAAATTTTTTTTTTTGCAATATCGGCACACATATTTAATCATCATCATATCATACATATCCGAAGATTCTATTGTTAGCATTGGTTTCCCCGATATTTTTCTAGTCAGAATTCTTTCGAGAAGGATATTGAATACTTACAAAAAGAAACCACATGAAGGTTGCCAACATCCTAAGCAAAAGTAATTTTTGTGGAACAAACTGGATTCGAACGTGGAACACTCAGATCGCCAGTCTGTATCATTAGCCACTTGACCATTGTCTTTCTAAGAGACCATCTGACAGATTTGGAGTCAAGTCAGGGTTGCTGTCTGAACCTATATGATGTGAAACCAAAAATTGGCAATGAATGCTTAAGAAATCAACCACCAAAGTAATCTATCTCTGCCCAGGTATTTATTCATTCCTCTTTCTCTCAATTCCATTTTTATCAATTTATCGCAAACTTTATTTGGTCTTCCCCTGTGAATCAAACCTTCTATCTTGAACAGTTCCACATCTACTAACCCAAGAACTCTCATGCATTCTTTGAACAAGGTTTTTGTTTTGTTTTGTTTTTTACACGGTGGTCACCACTTATCAAGGCCCGGAAGCCACTCAGGGATAAGGGTTGTTGCAAGTACAGTACGTTAGTGTGGAGAGTTGATGAAGTGTTTACTTAAGGGGGCGGTTCATTAGGAATTTGTTAACGTTTGACTTGGAGACATCCAAGTTGTAGTCAGGTGGGAAGCAGGCAGACGGAACAGAGTTCCACAGGCGTGCAGTTCTAAGAAAGAAGCTTTGTTCATGGAATCCACGTTTTGATTTAGACACAGATAAAGAGTGGGGGAAATTTTTCACAGTGGATTCAGCTAGATGGGTGTTTTTCGTGAAAGATTGGCGAGGGGGGACCAGAGATTGGAGTTCAGACGAGCACCTGCCATGGAAATAACGATAAAACAAGGATAGGCTCGCAACGTCTCTTCTGTGGGAGAGAGGTTGCAGGGTAGAGAAAAGGGCATCCCCCACTAAGCCACGAAGTCTATTTTGTACTCTGTCAAGGCAGGATAGGCTGTTTTAGCAGCTCCTGCCCAGATATGGCAGCAATATTCCATCCTTGGACGTACCTGGCTTTTATATAGATAGAGGATTGCATCAGTAGTGAGATATCTTCTGGAGCGGTAGAAGGATCCCACCATCTTTCCAGCGACCTTGGCAACAGACTTGATGTACGTGTTCCATTTCAGATCAGGAGTAAAGGTTATACGATCAAAATTTACTCTTCTGATATTTCCCTATACTAGGTCAACAGGTTTAAGTTTGTGTTTAAAACTTACATTATACATTCTTGTATCATTTATCGCCATGCAACGAATGTCTTCAACCCTCACTGTAAATCCAAAAGGATTTGAAATTACTTTGTCGTACACACATGATGAGGTATGTACTCCTTCCTTGGCAAACACTGATTTAGGGTAATGTTGCATAACAAAAAAACAAAACAAGAAAGTGAGAAAAAGAAAGAAAGTAAAGAAGTAATACTTTTTAATGTCTATGTAAAAAAATAAAAATATAAAAAAGTAGGAGATGGGGAGGGGTCAGTGTTAGACAGAATTGTTCAGTTTAGCCCTCCCTCGTTTGTGGAGGTGTAAACCATCTGCCAACCAATCCTTTTAATGTATACGAAATACCAATTTAAACCGCCTCTCTTTGGATCACACACAAAGAGAGATTTTCCAGAGGAGTTTGTCCAACAAAAGGCAAGAATACAAAAAAAAATAAAATAAAATAAATATCATTAAGCAAATAAAAAGAAAAGTGAATATGTTTAAATTTAAGTCGAGGGTGGGGGTGGGGGGGTGAGTAATGAAAACAGTAGGCTTGGAACTTATAGGATACAAAACGTTTTCGTTGTTGACAGGTGGAACCGTTGGACATTTAAATGAATGGGATTTTAAATGCTAGACTTAAAGAACAGTGAAAAAACTAAAAAAAAAAAAAGGAGAACAAAAAGGGTGACCTGCTCAAGTGGGAATCAAAGAAGACGAACTTTTGTGCATATAATGATGATTTAACTCCACCCTTTTTGTTGGACAAAATACGAGTCTTCTGGGGGGGGGGGAACTCATTTAGCCGCCCCCTCCCAATTTGTAGGTCTTTTTTTTTTTTTATTATTATTATTTTATTTATTTATTTATTTATTTATTTAATTTGAGATTAACGAGGACCTAACACTAAAACATTGTTAAATCTATTAGTACCTAGAGCCAAATTACCTATTTCTGAACGCCCATGGTCATGGGCCAAATCTTCTGGGGAAACCGGAAGAGATGCTTTCACTATTATCACTGGAGGCCTCCTTAGTTTTATTTTATATTTCCCTTTATTTAGATTATACAGGGTCGCTGTTAACAGTAAAGAAACGTTAATATGTACATGGTACTTGTAAAATCGTTGGCATAACATTGGTACAGTAGAACCCCGAGATACGGCATGAAAAATTAATAACAAAATACAATACAGTATATAATACACATGTATATAATCAAATAACATAAATAACATCGTAAGGCGGGGCAAATACCATAACCAGGGTCCGGAAAAACATTGTGTTCCACATCGTAACCTGAAAAAACATATCCTAGGGCCACCGTATCCCAGGGTTCTACTGTATTATGTTCTATATATGTGTTAGAGAGCTGGGTTTGTATTACAAAAAAACAAATATATAATAAAGAAATGTTATCAAAGGCAAGATGTTAGTTTTCTACCTAACTGAATAAGTTTTTATTTAATGTAAAATGTTTATTCAGTTCAAAAAACGAGTAATATTAAGCGCTACTGAAAAACAAGGAAAAATGGCCCCGATGTCTTTGAGGACTCGATAATCACTTCATAAAAATAACTAAAACAAAGATAGTGGTAGAAACCCACCTAATAAATGTTATGGTAACATTTATTGGGTGGGTTTCTACCATCAGTTTGTTTTATTTATTTTTTTGAGGTGATTATCGAGTCTTCAAAGACATCGCAACTATTTTTTCTTGTTCTTCGGTAGTGCTTAATATTACTCGTTTTTTGTTTTTTTTTAAACTGAATAAACATTTTACATTAAATAAAAACTTATCAAAAGGTATAAGTTAGTTTTCTACCTAACTGGATAACATTTATTTATTATATATTTGTTTTTTGACAACTTTTTCGTACCTCTGTGGAATCTAATACAAACCCAGAGAGCTTCTTTTTTGTGTGGGGATTGCTTTTGTCATAGCATTCCATTATTAGTCTAATTTTCTTTGTGGTCGATTTCTTCCTGTTTGTAGTATCTGGTTTTGCTAGTTATGTCTATTTAACTACCTGAAATTAAAAAAAAAAATGTTTCCATTTTGTTTTGTTTTGTTAATTTTGTTTTATGGCATATCAATCCATTTTGGGTTATTTAATACCAAATTCAGTCATTTTTATACTTTAACTTCTTTATATTGTCAAATATTTATTCATAGTGTTTGGTTTGGTTTGGTTTGGTTTATTTTGTTTTGCAGCATATAAAGCCTTCTTTGGGGTTATTTAATACTGAATGTAAGCATCTTAGTGCAAAATCAAAAAATTATCACACTCTTATGCCTCAAATCTGGCCTAAAATTTGCTTCAACAGCTTTAAAGACTGTGTGATCAGGTTCATGATTGCAAGTTAACACCTTACAGCCTCAAACTTAACATTTTCAGATTTTTTTTTTTTTAACGTGATCATAATGTTAGAACTATGCATGAAGATGTGGGACCATCATGAAATTGAAGGGAACCACCAGAAAGGAGAGGGGAGAGAGGGTCAGAGCCATAACTTGATCGGTTTATGAAAATGTCCTGGACGAATTTGTGATGTATATTCAAGAAATACACAAAGCTAAACGACGCTCATCTCGAACACATGCTCTAGAAAAAAGAAAAAGAATCCAAAGGCACATGTTTCGTTACAATGTTTTAAACAGAATGAACCAGCGATTAGCAAAGTTTCATTTAATTCTTATCTGAAGCACATTGAAAGCTGAGACCCTTTTTTTTTTTTTTAGGAGGGAGAGAAAGTTAGTACTTAGAGAAATTATACATTGGGATAAAGGTAGATATGTACATAGGTAGATAAAGGCGGGTCTTAATCTAAATTTAAAAAACAAAAATACAAAAAAAGCAATTTTCCAAAGTTTTGTTGAGATAGTTCAGTTTTATCTTCTATTTTTAATGATTGTGTTTCAAGTTCAAATCCTAATGGAAGTGAAAATATCGCAGCAGTATTTCCGTGATACTCAACAAGACACTGCCATGCAGAACCCATGTTGAAAAGCTCCGTAAGAAACTATCGACGCACAGCAACCTGCTCGTAACTGAGTATCAGTTCTTGGGGAGCACAGATGCTACGCTTGTCAGCTTTAGAATTGTGCTACTCAACCGTAGAATACTGCGCAGTGGCCTGGGCTCATTCTGCTCATAGTGCAAATGTTGACATTGTGCTCAACAAGATATGCAGGACAATTACCGGATACATAACAGATTCTTTGAGAGGTGATAGCAAAGACAGAGAGTGACAAGCAGAGCAACGACAGACAAGCACCATCCTCTATTTGGATACCAAGAAGTGCCACAATGACTACCATCCTGCAAAGGCTTTGCCACTTTCACAGGCTTCAGGCGAACAAAATCACCGTCCTTCCATCTGTGTTGGTGGAATGAATAAAAAACAACAACTACAAAGCTCTTCCAGCACCGAAAGAAGACCTCTCAGCAGGCTCTGAACTCCCCTGGGAAGAGTGGGGAACATTTGACCGGGCCTGAGCGAAGGTTGTCAAAACACGGAAGAACCTGCACAAGTGGGACTATGAACAGAATGCTTGGTGTCCCTTTGATGCCAATATGAGGACTATCACACACATCCTCACAGACTATCCTCTAAGCGAGGAATGCTCTGATGTGGACCTGAGGGATGACTTGTACATTGCCCGATGATGGATCTTAAAATTGAGTGAAAGACTATGATGACGATGAGCAGTATTTCTGCATAATGAACATGTATATATATATATATATATATATATATATATATATATATAAATTTATATATCGAAAATGCAACAATTCTAAAAACAATGTACAATAAATCTACACATTGTTTAATGGAATCCGCCTTAATCTCCTACTCCTCCAATGTAATCAAAAAAGGAAAGGATTTTTTAATATATCTCCGCACTTCTGTAAAATCTATATACAGTAGCGTCCAAACCTAAGAGGCAAAATTTTAAAACCTAATATTTCTTGTAAATAACAACTGTGAAAAGCTGAAATTTTCACAACTGGTAGTCGTTATCATCCATAACCTATATAATTATAAAATTCAAATGACCTTGTAACGAGTGATGTAACCCACTTTCCGGTTTACGATATCCGGTTGCGCATGCGCGCATAAACATTAACCCATAACAACGTAAACAAATAAACACAAATCGCTTCTTTTGCAGATTTTGACCTGCGCACTGAAATATTAACGTTATTATTTCGAAATTATTATTTAGCATGGGAAGAGTGGGGGTGTTTTGCAACTATTCTTTATTACAACTATACTGTCGCTATTTTCTTACAACTAAACAACTTTAGACGTTGACAAACATAAGAACAACTGTAGTAAAGCCAAGACTACTACTACTACTACTCTCTATCCGTCCCTTTTCCTTCCTTCTTTTTTTATTTTTTGTTTACATGTGTGAGAACGGTGAATTTGTTGACACATTTACTAATCTGTTTCAATATTAGTTTTATTTTATTTTATTTATTTAGTTTTTTTTTTGCTTCAGGTTTTATTAATTTTTTTTTTTTTGATTTTAAGTTTCTATAACTTGGTTGAAGGATTCCAATATGGGTTTTTCATTCTTATATTTCTCATCGGTAGGTTCACATGCATTTTTGCTGCTAAATAAATGACTTTTGTCAGCGTTCGATTCGTAGGAAAATCATGTTGAATTTTCGATTTTTGAGCGATTATTCGGAAAAATAGGTACATGAATAGGGAGGATTTTTTTCCATGTTTGAGTGATCCGTCCGTGATTTTTCATTTTAATATACTTTCATAGAAATGTTTCTGTTATGTCAAAAAAAAAAAAACTATTTTCTTGACATCACAAGTGTCACGCTCATACAAGAATTCCATAGCTAATATAACATACTGACCCAACGGGTCACGAGTAGTCTAGTTACATACTAAAATTTGAATCATTTGCAAAGGAAAGAAAAAGAATTATAACAATTATTTATTTATTTTCAAAATAGGAACGTTTAAAAGTAAGGGATAAAATTGAGAAAAACAATGTAAACGGTATGCTACATTCAAATTTTTTGATTTCCTCTAAAGAATAAGTCTTACTTAGTCATTTGTAAACGTTGCAGTAGCCGGCACCGTGGCGAAATACCAAAAACTTGATTACCTTTAACACAAAACAGCAAATAGAATATACAGAACTCGTAATTTCTCTTTTTAAAGTGGTTTGTTTAATTTCTTTATGGAATATATTTCCAAAATAAACTATTAAAGTTTTTTGAAAAATAATAGAAATATTTTTTATTTAAAAAAAAAAAAAAAAAAAAAACAGTGTTTACAAAGTGCCTGCACGCACTCATGCAGCCATTTTTTTCTAGTAATAAAATGAATTGAATTTTACGAGTTAAATTTTTTTCAATTTTTTCAATTTAAAAATCTATCAAAATTTTTCTATTGGTTCAATTTTTACAATATTTGCAGGTTTAATGTGAAATTTTATGCTCTTTCTAATAAACCGAGTATAATATTCTAGACAAACGCATTTTTTTAAAATCCCCCCCCCATTTAGAAATGTCTATTAAAATGAAAATAATTTTCTCACCTCAGATTTATATATCACAAATTGAAGATAAAACATCAATAAATAAAATAATCTAATTTAAAACAAAAAAAAAGAATAGTTTTGTGCAAATTTACCTGTAAAGTAAAAAATTTAAAACCTTTTTTTTTTAAACCACGTTGTTTTTTTTGTTTTGTTTTTTTTTTTAAGTGAAACCGCACATTTTTTAAATTTTGTCCTGAAGCAGAAAAAAATTGTTGTAGGTATTCAATCTTTTCGATTGAATACCTACAACAATTTTTTTTGCTTCATTCAATGTTTTTCTTCTTTTTTTTTTTAGATTTAAAAAAAAAAATCACTCCATAAAGAAGAAATAAAATATACTAAATCAAAAACTCATATATTTCTTTAAGAGAATAAAAAAATAAAATGGAAAAATCAGTCGAGTGGAATTTTTTTAAACAGCAAAAACTGATAAGTGAAATGTGATCATTTTTCAAGTACGATGGGCCATATTGAATAACTTTTTTTACAGCCAGAAATAGAAAGGGCGATTAATTCTGGCGCTTACAGGCCACCAAAGTTTTCAACTCTAAGAAAGAGAGACGTTTGTCTCCCTTTATTCCAGTTGTGAACATCTGGTATCGTGGTATTTTTTAATCCATGCTTAAGAAAGTATTTTATTTAAAAAAGGACATGGAATATAAAATATTAATATGGATAAGTTCTTAATAATGAAGAATGGAAGTATCCATTGATTAGTATTTTTTTATAGGTAAGTGATTTTTTTGAATTTATATATATTTATTATATTCGAAGTAAGTTAAAATGCGTTGATTTTCTTGAAATCTTTTTTAAAGAAAACCGATTTAAAAAACAAATATTGTATATTTTGCTATTAAACCTATTATTATTTTAAAATTTGGTCTTTGCTCCTTTTATTGAAAAATAATTAGGGTTTAAATTACATTTTTCAAGTAGTTATAAGCTTCGAAAGATAGTAAGTCTAATTATTCAAGTTTTTATCATGCATTTTTAATGGCGATTTCTGACACTGCTAACCGAGCACTACTTGCGCTTCAAACTTAATAAACGCTTTAAAATAAATTAAAACAAAAAAAAAAAACCCTAACGTTTTTGAATTTTTTAGATGAGGATTCGTTATTCGTATTATTTAGATTTATCGAACTACTGTTCTCATAATGAGTGTGACTTTCACAACGTTTTGGTCGATATAACTTCCGACCTTCTTCAGATAAATCTTGTTAAACTCGAGAATTTGGATGGACTTTCAAACAGAACCATTTATTTAATTTACGGAGATAGCATGCTATTGTTCTGTCAGCCATGACTGGATTTTTCGGTTGCCACACTGAGAATTGAAAAAAATCAATTGTAAAAGTGATATTCTCCTAAAGGTTAAAGATTCAATTCTCAGTGTGTGTGACCGAAAAATACAATTGTGAATTACGTAGGACCTCTATTCAGTCATGGCTGGCGGAACAAGAACGTGCTACCCCTGTAAATTAAATAAAGGGTTCTGTTCGAAATTCCGTCCAAATTTCAGTGTTCGACAAGATACACCTGAAGAAGGTCGGCTATTACATTGAGAACAGTAGTCCAGTGAATTCAAATAATATATAAAAAAGGTAATTGTATAGTTTAGAGGCGTAAATTATTTGATAGACATTTATTTGATAGAAATTATAAAAAACTATTTTTATATAAACCATTATTAGACCCAAAATCAGAAAAAAATAACGCTTTCGTCATTTTTATTAGACTAAATACGCCTTTCGAGGCCGCCATAGTGCTTTTAAAATTTAGCCTTTCTAAGGTTTGACAAATTGACCTTTTTAAGGCGAAATTTGACCATTTTTACATTCTTTCATGAACTATGTTTTTGGCCGCCATATATTTTGTAATGAAAGAGCGTACAAAAGACCAGATTTTGCCTTAAAAAGACCAATCTGTCAAACCTTAGAAAGGCCAAATTTTAAAAGCACTACGGCGGCCTCGAATGTCGTACATTTAGTCGAATAAAAAAATGATGAAAAAAAAATAAAAATGAATTTTTTTTTTCTGCCTTTGGGTCTAATAATGTGTTTTATATAAAAAATAGTTTTTATAAATTTTTTTTTTGTCTATCAAATAATTTACGCCGCTAAACTACACATTTGCCAAAAAAACTTGCCTTTGGTGAAATTTATTTGTTTTGTTGTCTATAGTAAAACATGACCATTTTTTTAAAGTTAATTTTCTGCATCGTGCTATTAAACATAAATAAAACGCATAAATCTTTTAAAAAATAAACAAAATCTTAAAGTTCCTTCAAGTTCAAAGATAAAGTGTTTTTTTTTGTTTTTATTTTTTTTTAAATGATGAGGTTATGGTGGCGAGGGGTTTATTATTTTTCTTTCTTTATTTTTGTGGAGAGTTCAGATGTAGGGTGTGGGTCGAAAAATGTAGCGTGTTTTCCAGAATGTTGTCTAAAGTATTTAGATTGCCGGTTAATAGAGATCGAGAAGTGGGATGGTGTGTCGTCCGTGTTATCTTAGCATGGACAGACCACTGGCTTCTGCTCTTTTCTTGGTTCCTTCAACACACTCCCACTCCTCCTCCACCGTCCGTGGCCGACCCAACTATCTCTCTAGCACAAGACAATTTTCCACGTTTTTTTTTTTCTTATAATAAAAATAAACAAATAAAATAAACACAGCATTAAACCGTTTAGTGAAGTAAGTGTGAATGTAATTCACACAGAAACACATTGATTCACTTGTACACGTGCACGTGCACGCCGAAAAACGGGAACTTTTTTTTTTTATGTTAGGTAGAGAGCTATTAGTATGCACGATCGGAATATACGATAATTGCTGAATTTAATTAAGTAATTGATTTTATTTAATCCCCCCTCCCCCAAAAATATAATTTATGAAGAGCATTTTCTTGAGACATTCATGTAGTATGAAATCAAAATGACGCACCTTAATTATGTTTAATAATTTTATAGAATCACTCCCGTTTACAATAGATATTTTTACACAATACGAACCAATTTTTTTAATCATTTTATTATTTATTTATTTATTATTATTATTTTACTCTAACCTAAATTTTAGGTTTAATTTGTTTCGTTTTTTTTTTTTTTTTTTTTTTTTTTTTTTTTAGGTACCCTAAAACTATCTGATTAGTGACCTGATTATTCTATTAAAAAAATATCATTTAAAAAAATATTTTTTAATATTTAAATTGACTTAACACTAAAAAGCAGAATTTTTTTATTGTTACTATTTTTGCAGTGCTTATTTTTAGATAGGATTTCCAAGTTAAATTCATTTTTTTTTTACGGCATCTTTTGTTTATTAAATTGTTCGGTGAAAGTACAGAATAGTTAACTTCACTTCCCATATGAAGAATGGCTCTCTAAATAATAACGTTATCATTTCAGCACGGTCCGTTACCTGCACAAGTATCTTGTAATTAAACTTAAAATTTTAGATATAAAAACAAAACAAAACAAAACAATGATGGCAAAACTAAAACAGTTTAGTGAATCTTACCGGTGAAAAAAAAAAAAAAAAAAACTACGGATGATGATGCGCGCGGTGTGAATCTTGAACAAGTGGACTTTGTTACGTTTCAATGATTATGACATCAATGTTTCGGAAACGAGCTGTCACCATAGGCGGGGTAAGCATTTTTAAAAACTTTCCATTAATCCGTCTGATCGCCATATGCACCAATTTCAAATTATTGGACGTAAGGCTGAGTTTACACTTCTCAACTTCAATTTGAGTTGTCTCCCATTTTTATTTCAGAGGATTTAATCATGTCGGACGAAAACATTACGATTCGCTTAGTTGTAAAACTTGATTTTCTAGAATTAAAAGAAAAACAAAAAAAAACTACGGTAACTCTAATCACACAAAATAAAAACAAAGCTCGGTTCTCATGGACCCTTTATTTCCTTGTTTCTAGTTTCTACTTTTTTTTCTCTCTCTCTCTTTCGCTCATATGCCCCTATTCCAAATTCGTAGTCTTTGCCGACATCAGTGAACTATTTTCTTCTTCCTTTTTTTTCTTTTGATGAAAACAGTCATAAACATTTTTTTTTTTTTTGGATCCACGGTACCTCCCCTTCTCCCAATTTTTTCGTCCCCCCCCCCCCAGCAGATTATTATTGAATCGACATTAATCTACCAGATATATATATATATATATATATATATATATATATATATATATATATATATATATATATATAAAATGAAACAAAAAGTCAAAATTTAAATATTTGTAGAGAGTGCTGCTGCGTGCTCTGCTGCTGCTCTGCTCCTCAGTATCTAATGCAAGATTATTGTAAATCGATCACTTATCGATCGACGTTTTAAAGCCAAATTTCGCGAATTTAGCCTTTTTTAGGCAGTTTGCCTTTTTTGGAATTTCACTTAAAATTTACGCCTTTCCGATAATTTTATATACATATTTATGATTATCTTCAAGTTTTGTCACCCGACATTTGCAAAGGTTTTGTCCAGGCGGTTTTTTTGGAGGGTTTGTATTACTGTACACATAGATTCGAAAAAGTTGTCAAAAAACAAATATATAACAAATAAATGTTATCAAAGGCAAGATAAGTTACTTTTCTACCAAACTGGATATATTTTTCATGTTTTTATTCAATGTAACATGTTTATTCAGCTCGAAAAGCATAGTGTTTACCGATGTATTGGAAAATTCAAAATGGCGCCTGACACTCTCTTTAACACGGTAAGTTCAGGAAAAGATGTTATAAATAATAAACTAGACAAAATACTGTTAGAAATTCGCTCATTATATGTTACCGTGACATAAGTTGACATATATTCGGTGTTTTTTTAATAGTATTTTATCTAGTTTATTATTTATAACACCTTTTCCCAAACTTACCATGTTAAAGAGAGTGTCGGGTGCCATTTTGAATTTTCCAATACATCGGTAAACACTATGTTTTTCGAGCTGAATAAACATATTACATTGAATAAAGACAAAAAAAAAGAAAATGTATCCAGTTTGGTAGAAAAGTAACTTATCTTGCCTTTGATAATATTTATTTGTTTTGTTTTTTGACAACTTTTTCGAATCTATGTGTACAGTAATACAAACCCAATATCCTACATTAAAAAAAATGTAACTATATTTGGGGGGAAATTTTAATATCTTTTAAATATATATATATATCAACAAAAAAAAAGTCTTAATATTTTGCCTAAATATATAAGTAAGCAGTTTTGAAGAATAGCGGAAGTATTGTATCAGTTTCGTGCTTCTATGCCTACATTGACAGACTTGCCGCCATCTTTGAAACTTAGGATCTCGTTTTATGCACCATTACCCAAAAAGTTATTCTAGCAAATTACCTAACGATATAAAATATCGTAAACATTGAATTTAACTTGAAAATATTATTATTTTTTTAAAATGTTTTTATTTTTGTTTTTTTAATTTAGTAATCAAGTAAAACATGGAGTGTTTACTTGATAATTCGAAATAATAAAAAAAATGATTTGTTTTAATCAAATTATTTTTACTGTGCAATCATCTATATCAGTTTGATGTGGAAACATCGTTAATGACAGTTTCGGTAGAAAAAAAAAAGCCTACTGATATCAACCCGCTGCTACGAATTCGGAATAGGGACATGTGAACGAGAAATAACGAAACTCGTTTAGGGATAACCAAAAGGTGATTTTTAGGGGTCTTCGGGTTTGTATTGTTTTCACGGGTCACCATGTTTGTTTTCGTGCGCGCATTTAATTTTTGCAGACGAATAAAAGAAAAGAAAGAAAAATACCAATAAAAACATTGGCTATGTTATCAGAAGACTTCTACACGCCATTGTACCCATGAAGTTCACGTTGGACAATTATTTTCTATTGTACCTGGTATTTCTCAGCGTGTTCCAACACATGTTTTCGCACTACAAAATTAAAGCCGGGTTTTAAGAATTCTTAACAAAAGCTTTTCACCTGACGATTGTCTTATTTTCTCGTCTTTTAAACACATTCTTTCCATTGAAAAGAATCATTTCTTTATTGTGGAATTTCTTTGTTGTGATTTTCATATGGTTTCTATTTATTACCCTTTTTTTAAGTCACTTGACAATTTTTATATCGGTAAAAAGTAAATAAATTATCCGAATGGGGAAAACCCTGGGTGAGATCGTTGTGTGTGGCTTTGATTTATTTAAAGGTTATGGAGTTTATTTCTTATGACATTGTTGACTTTTAGAAAATCTATGAAACTAAACCATTGGAGTTAAATCCAAACATTCAGTACACAGTTAAGACACCGGAAGTGGAGTAGGTTCAGCTAAAATATGGAACGGAACGGAAATCACTAAACTCGAAACGAAATACGAAACCATATGAAAATTATTTATTTAAAAAAATTATTTTAGCTTTAACACGTCTTGTGCTATCGTGAAACAATAAAAAAAAATGATTTCGGTTTCGTAATTCAATTAAAAAGGTAGCTACCTTGTTTTATAATACATTATTTAAGAAAACATGTGATAAAATTTGTGAAAAGCATTTTAAGAATTAAAAAATATATATTACAGAAAACTTTATTTACAGAAATAATAAATGGGGAAAAATAAGGCATCATCTTTTAGTAACATCATCCAATGTGCACGGTTATCCCCACCTCTATTTTAATGACATCACAAAATGATGATGTCACCTAGTGTGTACAAGGGTAAACAAACAAACAAACCAGATTGAAAGTTTTAATGTGCATATATATATATATATATATATATATATATATATATATATATATATATATATATATATATATATATAATGTTAGTGTTGGGCCAATTAATCTAAATCAGGAATCGGAAAAATCAGAACAGTTGGGGGGGGGGGTATCGGAATAGGAAAAATTTGACCTCCCACAACACCAAAGCCAGCCTGATCACAGCCATTTGCCATTGATTGAGGCTGAATGCGGCTACATTGAATAGATGCCAGCTATACTACATAATCAAATTACCCAAAGTGATTTTTTTTTTCAATAAAAGTTTTAAAATAAAGCTGTAGTGTTGTTTTCTTAGGGCGACAATTTTATCGTTCCACCTAGAATATTAATCCTTATGGATGATATAGAAGTAAAAAGACCTATTATTTTGCCATCTAATTTGTATATGTAAATTAGTTGAAAAGAGAGAGTAACTCTTTCTCTAAATGCTCACTATGGCATTAAAACCTATTAGAAAGTGGTTGAATCAATATAGAGTGACAGGAGGCCATATATAAATATCTAAGTGAGAGATGGATGACTAGTGCTGTTAATTAAAATTTGCAACTAATTAGAATTAAAATGGGTTTTTTTTTTGTTTTTTTAAACATAAATCAATCCCAAAACTAAAAGATATTTTAAAAACTGTTATGTCATTAAAGTATATAGGAAAAAGGTCATAGGGAAACAAGCGTTGATGAACTCTGCTTTTGTATCGTGTGTGTGTGTGTGTGTGTGTGTGTGTGTGTGTGTGTGTTCATTGTATTTCGTGTGAGGATGTACTTTAAAAAAAAAAATTATAACTTTGCTTTTGTAAAAAGCTAAGTGTTCCTATTTACTTGCTTTCCCATGGATGTAGTGTTAGACACAAGGCCGATTTTTAATGTGGAGATAATCCAGATCCACAAAAGGGGCACTCTGGATTGGAGGATAAAAGCAAAAATGACCCCAATCTAAACCGAGCTCTCTCTCTCTCTCTCTCTCTCTCTCTCTCTCTCTCTCTCTCTCTCTCTCTCTCTCTCTCTCTCTCTCTCTCTCTCTCTCTCTCTCTCACACACACACACACGGGGCAGAACAGTGTATCATAACAGATAATACACTCTCCCCCTAACCAAAGAATGTACTATAATTATGTAGCACACACACACACACATATATATATCTCCAATATTAAGTGATATTTTGTTTTTGTCTAGCATATTTTTTTTTATGAGAGGTTTTTGAAAATAAAGGGAAATACCTCCAAATCAGGTCTTTTAGATTCACTCAGGAAATAAATTGTTTTGTTAATTGTTTTTTCACTTCGGTGACTTTCAATTGTGGTGACATTATTTATATATTATCCAGTTAAAGGCATTGAATTAATTAAATCTGCTTATTTGTCTGCTGCTTTTTCAGTGATGTTTGGGATAACAATCGTCGGTAAATACAGCAAATATGATTCTAATATTAATTATGTTATGCATATTGGATAGCGTTTAAAATTAAAACAAAAAAAAAAACGTAAGGTATTATTACTATTATTTTAAAAGAAATGTGGCGTTGCTCCTGGCTACAGATGATGCATTTTGATGACAATAGCAACTTTGAAAAAGTGCCAAGAACATATATAAATGTAACTAAATTGGCAAATGACGAAAATAGACAATAAAAACATGGATGCTATGAATATGTCACGATTTAGTAAGTGCTAATTTAAAAAAAAAAAACATATTTCAACAATTTTACCGAGATGTAAAATATATTTTGAAAGACCAAAGTTTCTCGAAGGGGGAAAGTTCTTGAATAAGAAATAGACAAGAGCATTCAAAAGTTCAAAATTCTGTTTGTTGTTATGTATGTGTGTTTGTTGTTATGTATGTGTGTTTGTTATGTATGTGTATGTGTTGGTATGTGTTTGTTGTTATTTATGTGTGTTTGTTGTTATGCATTTGTTGTTATGTATATGTGTTTGTTGTTATGTGTGTGTGTTTGTTATGTATGTGTATGTGTTGGTATGTGTTTGTTGTTATGTATGTGTGTATTTGTTATGCATTTGTTGTTATGTATATGTGTTTGTTGTTATGTGCGTGTGTTTGTTATGTATGTGTATGTGTTGGTATGTGTTTGTTGTTATTTATGTGTGTTTGTTGTTATGCATTTGTTGTTATGTATATGTGTTTGTTGTTATGTGTGTGTGTTTGTTATGTATGTGTATGTGTTGGTATGTGTTTGTTGTTATGTATGTGTGTTTTTTGTTATGCATTTGTTGTTATGTATATGTGTTTGTTGTTATGTGTGTGTGTTTGTTATGTATGTGTATGTGTTGGTATGTGTTTGTTGTTATGTATGTGTGCTTTTTGTTATGCATTTGTTGTTATGTATGTGTGTTTGTTGTTAAGTGTTCTTTTTCATACTGCCTGCTCTGACCAAAAGCATAGAAGTAGGGAGCTACAGCTGGCTACAGATAATGCATTTTGACGACAATAGCATCTTTGAAAAAGTGCCAAGAACATATATAAATGTAACTGACAAACACATAACAACAAACACACATACATAACAACACAGATAACACACACACACACATAACAACAAACACACATACATAACAACAATAAAGTTGAGCTCATGTTCTTGGGTCTTTCGAGGTGTCATTTTCTTGATTATTTCCTTATTCATACAGTTCTACACTAGTTTGTTAGATTTTGGGTTTGAAACGAATTTTCATTGTTTGAAAAAATATTGAGTAAAAACTTTTACATTTCTAAATTTTTGAGATGAGGATTGGTTATTCATATCATTTGGATTCATCTTGAGTGTGATTCAGGAGTATCTTGTCGAACTCAGGAATTTGAACGGAATTTCGAGTGGAACCCTTTATTCACGAGGGTAGCATGCTCTTGTTCTAACAGCCTACGTAATTCGCAATTGTATTTTTCGGTTGCCGACGCTGAGGATTGAACCTTCAACCTTTAGGAGAATATCACTTTAGCAATTAACTTTTCCAAGTACTCTTACCGCTGCACCACGAGTCCTTGCAGACAATTATAGTATGAATTTTAGGAGCCTTAAACCTATTTTATTTCTAGTTGTAAATATCACTATTAATTACTAATTATTACTATGTATTAACATGCATCTATATATATTAATGTGTTTACTTATTACTTGTATATATTATCTATTGTTTATAATTAATGGTTCCCATATCATATTAAATTAAATTAATTAAAAAATACAATTGCGAATTATTTAGGACGTCTATCCAGTCATGGCTGACGGAACAAGAGGATGCTACTCCTGTGAAGTAAATTCTGTCCAAATTCCCGAGTTTGACAGAAACATTCCCGAGTTCAACAAGATACACTCGAAGAAGGTCGGAGGTTACATCGAGCGAAACGTTGTGAAAATCACACTCAAGATAAGAACAGAAGCTAATGAATCCAAATAATATGATTAACACCTTCATGTGAAAACAAACTTGCATTTGAAAGTGAAGAGAACATTGAGAAAGAAGGAGGGTGGCTATTCAACCAGTCACTTTTTTGGCATTAGATCGAATTGTATGTCCGTTCACTACAGAAATACTGTTAGGAAATTTGTCAAAATTGATTCTGTTTTATGTACCCATTTGTAAACTATCTGCATTAAAAATAATAATAGTAAGAATGTTTTAAGCTAATTTACTGTGAGTAGCGAATTAAGTTGAATAATCTGTAGTAGTCATTTTAAATTAAGTATGTAACCAGAACGATTAGCAAATAAAGGTCCAATATTTGAGCTGGTACAAAACTAGTATATACTATCATAATATAAGTGTCATTCTAAAAGTAAAACATCATATTTTTTAACTAAAAAAACTAAAACATTCAAGAGCTACAAAGACAGGAGTAGTACTATTAAAACAAGTGACCTTCACACTTCAGAATTTATCTTTTCTACATAGTCATCACCTTTCTCAATGCACTTTTGCCAGCCTCTTTTGATGTCTGCCATAAAAGTCCAGAGCATGCTTTTCCCTGCATCTCTGTTACCACTCTGAAATCGATGAACCCATCTGATAACTGCTGACGTTAACTGCATTGGATTCATAAACATTCAACAGGCACCAATGAAAGTTGATCGATTCAATTTTTTCCTGCATCGAGGAATTCAGTGACTCCTCTCTGCTTCTGATGCATGTCCATGGTAGGGATTGTTTTATTAGAGCCTCACACCATCATTATCTGCAACATAGAACTGAAACTTTCTGGTTATGAATGCATAAGTTCAGTCATCATAGCATGCAATTTGGAATTTTCTCTGATCCATTCGGGTGGAATAAAAAAAATAGGAAGCATTATTTTTGTAACAACCCTTGTAGATTTTTTTCTTACAATTTTTAGATATACTTGAATGATCAATAGATTTGATGATTGTTATCTACGTCTGAACATGTTTAATCTGTTTAGATCATTTTCTCACTGTCTTAGAACCTATGGTTCTTCGAACCAACTTTGAGATTTCTAGCAGGTATAGACATGCCCAATGCTAAGCAACGGCATCTACCTGACAAATATATTCTCACATGTTAATTGGTTTTACTTAATTGGCTTTTTACTGAACAAAATCTGTGCGCAAGGCTAGTTCGAATAGTAAAGTCTCCTACTTTTATTTGTTTTAACTCAAAGTTGAAGAGCTAAAAAGACGAAAGTAGTACTATAAAAACTAGTGACCTTTTGTGCTCCAGAATTTATTTTTCTACATCGTCACCACCATTAGCACTGCACTTTTGCCAGGAATTCAATGATTCATCTCTGCTTCCAATGCACGTCTATGACAGGGGTTGGTTTCTTAGCGTTTCACACCGTCAGTATCTGCAACAGAGAAATGAAACTTTCAGGTCATGAAGGCATAAATTCAGTCCTCATAACAATGCAATGCCTTTGATTCATTTGGACTGAATAAAAAATAGGAGACATTACTTTTGGAACCTCCCTTATATCTGCCTGTAGCATAGCTCCTCTTATTACTTCTATAAGAGCACTAAATACGCACCAAGTATGAATTTCTGTAATGTTGTTGACGGCAGTGGCTCCCACTCATGTCCGAGTATCGGGTTCTGTTGTTTGTCTCTTTTCTTTATTAAAGATCATAAATGGTATGGCTTTGAAGACCTAGTCTATGGCAGAAGAATCGTGGACAGTGTTCACAGAGAAGGGTAGGGAGGAGAATGAAGTTTTTCACTTGACTCTTTTCTCATTCACATTGCTGCTCCATTCTCCTGCCTCTTCTCCTCAAAATCCACAATACATGCATTGCACTTATCCACGTGTTTCAATCCCTAGCAGTTTGTTCCCACAAGAAAGGATCTATGTTGGTTAAGGCCAGGTGAGCTTCAGCTAATCTTTATAGCACATTCTTAAGGCTTCTCGTGGTCCAGTTTTGTGGGTAAGCTCAACACTGAGTATCTTCTTGGGGAGCTTGGATGGATCCATTTTGATGGACGTGTTCTGTCTAGCAGAGGCGGTGGTGAATGGTGATCTTAATACTGGTCACTGAGGCTCCATACAAAACCTCTGTTAGATGTATGGTTCTCCCTGATGTTTTTTTTTTTTTCTGTAATGTACTTTAAAGGATTATCCGTGACGTTGCTTCTTATAGATATGTATCATGTAACCATTAAGAGATTCGCTTATAACTCTGCTAGATGGCATGTATATAAAATACAAAACAAACAAACAAACAAATAAGCTATACTTATTTGGTATCTTTTGGCAGTCTCATTATTTTCATTATTTTATTAAGTTATTCTTATTGATTTTCATTTGCAGTAAGGATTGAACCATCAACCACTTTGAACTGACTATTGTTAAACACCTTTAGCCATTGCATCACGGATTATAGTTGAAGGAATAAGAACAACATACCCGTCCAAGTTAAAGAATCGAGTTTGAAATTTTGTATAAGTTTTTGAGTTTGAAATAAAATTTCCCAAATTCTGAAAAAAAAAAAAAACATACCTGACAAACGTTGGTGGCTACATTGGTGAAAACATTGTGGAAATAATAGCCAACATTATATATTATAGCCCTTTTGTTAAAATTCAGATACCCCAGCTTTCTGTGAAATTTTGACGATAGGTCCGTGCCGCAGTGGATAGAGATGTTGAGTCTACAGTTCCAAGTGAGCATTGTCTGAAGGTTTCGATCCTACCCAAAGCAGGCCAGAGGATTTTTTTTTTTTTTTTTTTACAGAGGACTCCCCACTTATCAAGGCCAAGAGGCCACTCGAGGATAAGGGTTAGTTGGCCAAAACGTGGTGAGACAATAATAACAACACCTATGGAAGGCAGTAATTACTGAGGATACAGACTCAGTATTCCTAGCCTGTCAAAGAAGGCCTGAGGATGAGTTGGCTGAAACGTGGTGAATATGAGGATAACAGTCTGCAAAAAAAAAAAAAAAAATACATAGCCAACATTAGTTTGAATAATACAAATACTAATTCTGGCACAATTAATAGATTCAAGGAGAAGATATAAAGTTATTGTACCATAGTAGCTCAGTGTAGTGTGTCATATAGAACTTGGTGAGTGTTATCACCATTGCCATTTGGACCTCCATCATGTCTTGTTACGATCAGAGATGCCATGCATAGCTACTCACCATGATGTTGTTCTAATAACCTAATTAAGGTCATAAACTCATGAGAGGAAGAAATTAAAATTAAGGGACATTTTTTTTTTCCTTTCACTATTTTCATTTCCCTGACAAGAAATAAAAACGTTTATATAAAACTAATGCAAACTTGGTACCCCCCCCCACTCTTCTAAAAATACAAAAAACAAATTGGGACCCAGAAGCAGCACTTACTTTTATCCCCTTTGTCCCTTTGATATTTAGGTGAAAGTCGAAATGGTCGTCAGACAGTCTTTCTGAATTGGAGCCCTTTTTCCTCCCCTAATGTTTTTTTAAATAACCACAACATACTGAGTTATATTTTTTTAAAGGTGCTCTCGACCCTCAAGAGAGGCAGATAGTCATCAAGTCTAATTCCAAATAACCCTTTACACAAGGATTTAAAATTTTCCTTAAGGTTCAGAGGCTAATGTATTATATACAAAGGAACTTTGTGTGCGAGTTTGTTCCCTACGGATTCAAAAACGGCTGGACTGATTTTTATGAAATTTTATATAAAGGTATTTCATGTGCCTGGCAGTGTTCTTAGAGTGGTTTTGTATCGGAATGTCTTCGATAAGTAACGATAGTTGAAATAATCTGATAAAAAGAAGGAACAGGCGATTTTGACCAAAGTTAACACCTTACACAACCTAACATCACAAGTGTATTTGAGAAGTTTTATTACCACACAAGGTGAAAGGCTCGACATATAAAATCAACAGTACGTTCTTTGATATGACAAGGGCATGTTTGAAATGTTTAAAGCACAATTAAAGTAGGATACTTGACTTTTGCATTTTAAACTTTAATTCAAGCAATTATATTTAAAAATGATTTTATAAAATCAGCAGTAGGTTCTCTACAGTGCAATGTAGACTACAAACAATGTATTGTGAACTAAGTCACTGTGAGAGGCACGTGAGCTTCCTCTTGGTGCACCGCAATGAGTCCCCAATAGAGCAATAAACCATAGCAAAAAGATATTACTTCTATTCATTTATAGTACCTATGACCATTCATCAAATTTACACATAAAATGATGACGTCACTGATTTTGTGTAAAAATTTGGCGATTTTACACAAAGAAATAATGATACTTAATGTTCATTGTCGGCGTTGACAGCAACAAAAAATTTAATTTTAACGTTTATATCTAATTATTAAAAGACAAACATTTTTTTTTTCTTTAGAATCTAACTTAAAAAATACAGAAAGTACAGACAAGTCTTTAAGGTGTACATACTCGTCACACAAAAAGATGCTATATTCCAAAAATCATATGAAGTAGTCTTGTTTTAACTAAGCAAATCAAATGTTATTACCAAGCGAGACGTTATTTTTTGATTTGCCATGTTTTATAAATAAGGTGGAGACAACTCAATTCGAACTAACGAGATCATAATCAGCTTCTGAATGGGTTCAATTTGCTATTAAAATTTTGATTTTCTTAGTTAAAAAAATTGCTTGATCAATTTATGTGATCCTTGGAATATATTATAACATTTTCAAGTACATACATCAACAAAAATTTCTGTATTTCTGTTTTTTAATTATCCCGTGTTTTAAATTAGAACCAAATTTTGTTAGTTATATAGAATTAGAGGTCATCAGTTATGGGGAGGAGGTCATTGGTTTTTAGGGATGGTTTTCACGACAGGTTTTTGGAGGTTTAATTTTAGGGTGTTTTGTAAGGAGGAAAATATTTTTAGAATGAGCCAGATTTAGAAAAATATTTTCAGGGATAAATATTTGCAGGCTTTATATTCAAATGTGAGAAAAACGAGAGACATTGTCATACGGTAAACAAAACAAAATAATGGGTTAGGAAGACATATATTCACAAAAGTTATAATTCATATGTGTTTAAAATGGAAGGTTTACAGCAATAGAAAAAGCATAGAATGCCCATGAATATTTTTAGAGTTCTTATAAAAACGAAGGGGATCATTAGCTGAGACGTTAGAGGAAGTCTGGATCGATTAATTAAGAGCTGTGAGTTTCAGGGGTCAAGAAAATCATATTCAAAACTTCTCTGCTCATTTTTTATAAATTACTAGCTGTACCCACCCGGCCATGCGTTGCCGTGGCAGAGTCTGGTTGACCCAAGTATTAGAGTGATTTGTATCACACAAATACACATACACACACACACACATGCAAACACGCACACACAAAAAACATGCACACACATGCAAACATGCACACACAAAAACACACACATGCACACACTATGCAAATAGTCAGGAATAGACAGTTTAAAGGCTTCAAAATTACACATAAGGAGATTTTAAAGTATATAAATTGTCAATTTCTGGTTATGATTAAATGTTAGAGTCAAGCAATATAGTTCACTGTGTAAGGTTTTGGTAAAATGTAGGTCTCATCTATATTATTCGTTTAATCCGTTTTATTTTTTATATTTAGTGTATAAAGAAAGAATTTTAGTCAATTGTACTAAGAAAAAAAGAAATATCTATCTAGTTTAAAACAAAGCAAACTTATCAGTATGAGCCGATGTGTTGAAAAACAGTATTTAATAACACCATGTACAATCTATGTAAACACAAAAGATTTAGCATGGTAGTGTGACTGTATAAGAACAATTAACATCTACAGTATAATGTAAAAAATAAAAGAATCCTTGGCTTATGAACATGTCTCGATGTGTCACAGTTGATTATTATGTTTGTATTTGGTTTATTTTATTTAAAACTATTGTCTCTTGTAGAGAGTGACGCCATATTTGAAATTTTCTAGAGCGTTCGTTTTTGTAATAAGATTTAGATTCTGGAATGAACGAATTGTCAGCTCTCAGCCAATGAGATTTGACAGAATGTGAGAAGGGAGAATTTATTATTTTTGAATTGGGGAATGGAAAGATCATGGTATGTCTATGATTAAGTTAATAAGGATAAAATCCCATATCTGTCAAAAGTGCAGAAATCCTCCTGGTGAAGAGTAGGGGCAGTAGGAGGATTTGTTATTTAGAGGGAAAAATTGAAACTACTTCCTCTAAAGATGTTGCGATTGTGATGATGTTGCTCCTAGGATGAAATGTAGAATTTTGTTATAACTTTTAAATGTGACTCAAAAGCCGTTCTAAAGTTATAAGATAGTGAGTCTAGACATAATAAATGTGTATGTGGCATCTGTTATGGCAAATCTATGGTACTTTAGTCCAGAGAGGAATTTCTACAATCAAAATATTATATAAGAGATCATTCATTGAAAGTCGTTTATAAGATTCAAAAATTTTTTTGTTTTTGCATTAGTAAAATATTTCAGTCAGAAGAATTGGATATATTTCAATGCAAAGTTTATATACATTGTAAGACGATAATAAGTCAATGAATTGTGTGTGTGTGTGTGTTTGTGTGTTCGTTAATGTTCATGTGAGTGGAGAGAGGTGTTGCTGAGGGAAGGGCCAATGACACGGATTCGTAGACTCGGGTCAACTGGGTTCCACTGGTTTATTGAAATAAAATCTGGCTCTTTTAAAAGCATTTGGATAGCTCCTCAGAAGATTATTTCAAATAAATTTAGAAAGTTTGCTGATTGGTCCAAAATATAATTATTTGTTTTTATTAAGGATAGTGATGTGCAGACGATATGCGTACAAACACGTTTTTGCATTTTGATTTTATACGTTGATGTGTATACATCGGCACTACAGTGTCTGTGTTCAATGCGTATAATTTTTTTAAATAAATTATTCCAAAGTAATGTAAGTTGGTAATTCTTGTAAACATACGCATGCGTAAATGCGACCAATATTTTTCATTCAAATTCCATATAATCGTTTTAATATGAAACGTTTTTCATTAAATTTGTGGCAAATATTTGGACAGCCCCCCCCCTACCAAAATGGGGTGTCTATTCTGAAAGCCATTCTTAACATGGGGATGTTGCTGGAGACCATTCCGAAAGCTGTTCTTACCATGTGGAGGTTTAGGGTGTCTATTCCAAAAGCAGTTCTTAACATGAGGAGGTGGGGTGTTGGGCAACAACAACACTACCAACAACAACCATACTTTAATTTTTCTATGAGAGGAGAGATAGCATGCTTCCACCGGGCAACGCTGGTTAACGGGTCCTGCTAGTATATATATATATATATATATATATAGTAGTGTCCAAAACTAAGGGATAAAATTTTAAAACCTAATATTCGTTAGAAATAACAACTGTAAAAAGCTGAAATTTTCACAACTGGTAGTCGTTATCATCCATAATAACATACTAAAATTTGAAGCATTTGCAAAGGATAGAAAAAGAATTATAACAATTATTTATTTATTTACAAAATAGGAACGTCCAAAAGTAAGGGACAAAATTGAGAATAACAGTGTAAACAAAAAACAATAAAAATACATGTACAATCAATATTTAGTAAATGAGCCCTTGCTCTCAATGACAGCTGCACATCTTCGACTACAAGAACGAATCAGTTCTTGACAATTCTCGATACTAATTTGAGACCATTCTTCTTGAAGCTTCACCTACAAATTCTCCGTGTTAGTGGTATTTCTTACCATAACTTTCACTCCTAAGGTCATCCAAAGATTTTCTATTGGATTTAAGTCAGGACTTTGCGGTGGCCAATCCATAATTTCGAAGTCTTGCTTGCTAAGGTAACTCATTACCACCTTTACCCTGTGACATGGGAAATTATCATGCATAAAAGTAGCCCTATCGAAACCTGAATTCTGTATGATTGGCACAACATGATCTTGAACAATGTTTTTATAGACCTGTGCGTTTACATGAGTTTTTAACCAGACAAGAGACTTTGTACCTTGGCTAGAAAACATTCCAAATACCATGACGCTTCCGCTCCCAAACTTGACAGTTTTCATAGTACACTTTGCACTTAATCTTTCACCAATACGTCGTTTTACATTGTTTTTTCAATCATTTCCAAATAAATTAAACTCGCTTTCATCACTGAAAAATACTTTTGCCCAATTTTCATATGTCCAAATTACATACCTGTTTGCAAACTCTAATCTCTTCTTATTCTTCGAACTAGCAAGTGGTTTCTTCCCTGGGGTTCGATTAAACAGCCCTATTTCTTGCAGTCGTCCAGAAACAGTCTGTTTTAACACATTAACACATGTGGTACTATTCATAACCCGTTTAATTTCTGTGCATGACTTAAAATGGTCCTTTAATGACATACGCTGCATTATTCAATCTTCTCTTGCAAAAGTTTTGTGGAGTCTGCGAGTTTTAAAAGCATTAACTATTTTGCCAGTATCATTGTAGGATTTAACAACCCTGCCTACAACACTCTTGGAACGTTTCACTTTCTCTGAAATCTCTCTAATAGTGAGCTTTTCTTTGTGTAGCTTCACAATAGCTTGTTTCACAGAGTAATCAAGTTTTTGGCATTTCGCCATGTTGCCGGCTGATACAACATTTACAAATGACAAATTAAGACTTATTCTTTAGAGGAAATCAAAAAATTTGAATATAGCATACTGTTTATATTGCTTTTCTCAATTTTGTCCCTTACTTTTGGACGTTCCTATCTTGAAAATAAATAAATAATTGTTATAATTCTTTTTCTATCCTTTGCAAATGCTTCAAATTTTAGTATGTTATTATGGATGATAACGACTACCAGTTGTGAAAATTTCAGCTTTTTACAGTGGTTATTTCTAACAAATATTAGGTTTTAAAATTTTGTCCCTTAGTTTTGGACGCTACTGTGTGTGTGTGTGTGTGTGTGTGTGTGTGTGTGTGTGTGTGTGTGTGTGTGTGTGTGTGTGTATATATATATATATATATATGAAAATTGAATTATCATTTACAACACATTTATTATTCGACAAGGTACACAAATTGAAAACTTAAAATTTCCATATTCCAAAATATGGTTCTTAAACTCCATGGAATAAGGAAAATTTTTAAGTTTTCAATTTGTAACTCTTATCAAATACTAAATTTGTTGCAAATTCTTATTTACAAAGTTTAAATTCAATTTCTCATATCAATGTTATATCTCGAATATGAGCTTTTTCATCTGGTTAGGATTGTCCTATAAATATTAATATTTATACTTGCTTTAAATTTACAGGATTATTCCATTTGTAAACTTAGAAAAAAATTTTTTTAATTATATATATGGGGTATTAGCGGGGTTGGGGGCGCCCGGCTTTGCTCGGGCGCCCCCAAAAATATGCTTATTTAATATATTTTAATTTGTCCAGATTTCGTATATATTGTTTTTTTTTTGTTTTTTTTTTTTACATGGGGATCACCACTTATCAAGGCCCGAATGCCACTCAGGGATAAGGGTTATTGCGTGTACAGTAATCAATGAGATAGTATTGTAGTAATTATTAGTATTGGGGGTTTTGATAGAGTGTCTTACTTAAGGCGGCGATTTGTCAGGAGTTTGTTTATGTTGGACTTGAAGACGTCCAAGTTGTAGTCAGGTGGGAAACAGGCAAGCAGCAGAGAGTTCCACTGGCGTGCAGTTCTAAGAAAGAAGCTTTGCTCATGGAATCTACGTTTGGACTTAGGCACAGATAAAGAGTGGGGAAAATTATTGACAGTAGTTTCAGCCAGATGGGTGTTTCTCGTGAAAGATTATAGTCGTGGTTTCAAAAGTAAAATAAAACAAAACAAAAAACAACAAGTATTTGGGTGCCATCAGCTAGAATCGAAATCGAAACTGTAACATTCAAAGCTGGTTACGTTACCGTTGTACCAATGTGACATACATTAAAAATCAAAAATAAATTAAGATGAATGTATAAAATGTATAACGATTTGTTTCAATTTTGAACCATTTTTTGACCACTTAAAACTATTTTAACCTGCTGAAGATCCATAAAAGAACAGTCTGTAAAAAGTCCAATCTTTTGAGGCCCCTAGTGCTGCTCTGCGACTTTTAGTTTCGGAGGAGATGGATTTGAAAATATGGAGACAGACAGGTAGACATATAGCCGTTTATATATTAAATTTGAAATTATTTTAACTCATAATTTAATGAAATAAGTCTTGTATGTTTTCATATGAATATACTTCTGATAAATGAAAAAACAAAAACTTTCATATTTAACCATTTAGCTATAATTCAGTTGCATTACTAAATTCATACATATATAAACATCTTTGCTTTCTCATTTTTTTTTCTTCGTGCTACGAGATATCTTTTTGTGTTATGCGAATAAATCCAATATTTGTTTAAGAGTTTATGCCAGTAGTTCCCAACAAGGGGCCAATTTTCGCAGCCGCAGATGTTGGGGCCAAGATAGATTACTCTCCAGGAATTCAAGGACAAAGTTTTCATAACCTTCTAGAAAAAATAAAGATATCAGACTGTTTAAATTACTTTTGACTGCAGGCAAAGTAAATTGATTAATAATTCAAGTTGTTAACGATGATCTTTGTGCTAAAACTCTGACTAGGATCTTTTATCCTTGGCCTCCACAACCAACAGAAATTAGACCATTCTTGTAATGACCTGGTCCCTTTTGATTGTGGCATAATGCTGGTTTTGTGCAGTTCTAGGAGGTCCACCCTCTCAGGCTTTGCCTTCTCTCTATGAGAAAGAGCTATATATTATTTGATTGGAATTCATTATTGAAATGAGTATTATTTATTAACTCTATTTAATGATGACTATTATCCTCATCTTTTTTGTTGTTTCACAACGTTCGGCCAACTATTCCTCTGGCAGGTGGTAACCGTGACGGGATATGAACTCTGAATCTCCTGGCTGCATCCACTGAAATTACTGCCTTCCGAAGTTGAAGTTGAGAAGGATCTAGTTTATTGCTAATTGCCTGAGGCGCCCTTACCGGGGAATGCCGATGGAGCTGCCCAGGCACTTTTTGCAGATCAGGGTGAGCCTCCTCAGGGGCGCTGACTTCTCAATCCCACTTTCTGACGCTGGTGTCACATCTCTTGCAGTGGGAGACAAACTAAATACCCTTCTCACAAATAACAGAGCAAGTTTCTTGGTACCTCCAAGAATGATGGCTGATATAGACTTTGCAGTCGTTGAATTCAACCGCATTTTACCATTTTATATATATATATATATATATTATATATATATATATATATATATATAATGGTAAAATGCGATTGAATTCAACAACTAAAATAAGCAAAACAGTTAAGCACTAGGTGTATCAGAAGCTGCCATTAGAAATGTGTGATAAGAACTTGGATAATTCAACTTACTATCTTTCAAAGCTTATAACTACTTGAAAAATGTAATTCAAACCCTAATTTTTTTTTTCAATTAAAGGAACAAAGACCAAATTTTAAAAAATAACAGGTTTAATAGCAAATTATGCAATATTTGTTTTTTTAAATCGGTTTCTTTAAAAAAGATTTAAAGAAAATCAACGAAATTTTACTTACTTTGATTATAAAAAATATATATAAATTCCAAGAAAATCATTTACCTGTAAAAAATAATATTCAATGGGTACTTCCATTGTTCATTGTTAAGAATTTATCCATATTTATACTTATATTCCATGTCCTTTTTTAAATAAAATACTTTTTTAAACAAGGATTCCAAAAAACTGCGAACTCAGATGTTTTTCACTGTTTACATAAAGGGAGACAAATTTCTGATTTTCTTTGCGTTTATCTTCTGGTGGCTTCGAAGCGCCACAATTAATGTCTCTTTCTATTGCATGCTGTAAACCAAAATTAGTATTTTTGGGTCAACTTAGTTAAAAAATGAACACATTCACTTATAAGTTTTTGCTGTTAAACAAAAAAACACTCTACCAAATTTTTTTTATTCTCTTAATGAGATACACGAGTTTTTGATTAATATATTTTATTTCTTCTTTATCGAGTGAATTTTTTTAAAAATATCTAAAAAAGAAAACATTGAATGAAATAGAAAAAATTGTCGTCAGCGTCCGATATTTACTTGAAAATCTAAGCATAACATGAGCTTTCACTTAAAAAAAAATCAACGTGGTTTAAAAAAAAGGTTTTACACTTTGGACTTTACAGGTAAATTTCCAAAAAACACTTATTTTTTTGTTTTAAATTAGAATATTTTATTTATTGATCTTTTATCTTCAATTTGTGATATATAAAACTTTGGTGAGTAAATTAATTATTTACTTTTTAATAGACATTTCAAAATGGGGGTGCGTGAATTAAAAAAAAACGTTTGTCTAAAATATTATATTCGGTTTTGGGAAAGAGCATAAAATTTCACATCGACCCTGAAAATATCGTAAAAATTAAACCAATCGAAAAATTTGATAGATTTTTAAAGTTTAAAAATTGAAAAAAAATTAACTCGTAAAATTCAATTGATTTCATACGTAAAAAAATGGCTGCATGAACGCGTGCCGGCACTTTGTAAACACTGTTTTTTTTTTTAATAAAAAATAATATTTGCTATTATTTTTTAAACAACTTTAATAGTTTATTTTGGAAGTATATTCCATAAAAAAAATAAAAAACCCGCTTTAAAAGGAGAAATTACGAATTTTTTATATTTTATTCGCAGTTTTGTGTTAAGGGTGTCAAAAATTCCCCCAAAATTCTGATACACCTAGTTAAACACCGATAATTCTTGGACACTTGTACACTCAAACCAAAAGCAAAGAATTCGTTAAATACTGGGTTTTTATATATATATATATATATATATATATATATATATATATATAAAAATAAAAAAAAAAAATAAATAAATAAACGCAGTATTTAATAAATTCTTAGGCTTTAGTTTGAGTTTATAAGTGTCCAAGAATTATTGGTGCTTAACTGTTTTGTTTATTTTGTTGTGGGATTTAAACCTCGCAATGGACGGAACCATCTTGTATTTTGGAAGGAGGATAAACTTAAAAGAAAGATCAATAAAAACCGATCCTGGATATGACCTTAAACTATATCCAGTGGGGAGGCCCCAGCTTACGGGCTTTGGGGAGTGTGGAGCCACTCTTTAATTGCCATTGTTCCCAGGTCCACTCTGACCCGGAGTGGTAGTACCTGTTAGGGTCTCAACTATGGGTTAAATAGAAACCGACTTGAAAACAACAAATATATTCTATTAAAAAAATTTTCTTCAAAATCTTTGGATTCGGCATTAAATAACCTGAAAAGGGTTGATATGCCATAAAACAAAAACAACCATCAATAAAACCTGTCCAGATTAATTTGTAAGTCAATTGGTTTAAATTTTAAGTAACCCATTTTATATAACCCTTCGAGTTTAGTCCATACCAAGAGGAGACGAGCAGAATCTGTAGTTCAAGGGAGTCCACCTTCCTATTCTTTACCCCCCCCTTTTTTTACATGGAGGTCACCACTTATCAAGGCCCGGAAGCCACTCGGGGATAAGGGTTATTGCGTGTACAGTAATCAATGGGATAGTATCGTAGTAATAGTTAGCATTGGAGATTTGATAAAGTGTCTTACTTAAGGGGGCGGTTCATCGGGAATTTGTTTATGTTGGACTTGAAGACATCCAAGTTGTAGTCAGGTGGGAAACAGGCAAACGGTAGAGAGTTCCACAGGCGTACAGTCCTTTTCACACTTTGAGAAGAGGTTAGTTTTTTGCAAATCACTCAAGGTACTCCATATCGAAGAATGCTAGTGGAACTTCCCAGACTATTTTTGTTTGACCAGACTGTTCTTCCTCTAGGACCCTCGTTTCAAGTTTTATTTTCTAGACTTTGTGTCACTTTCCTTTTATTCAACTGTTTCTTTTGACGCTTTTTTTCGTCCCAGTCCATTTTCAATTCGTCCCCCCCTTTTTTTCTTTCACCCCCCCCTTTCCTTCTTTTATGCACATTTTTAGTGTCTTTCATTTCTTTAAATTTTTTTTTGTCGTTCCCCTTTTTTTCGCATTTCTATTCTACCTTTTCCCCCCATACCTTTCGTTTTTCCTTTTCCTTCTTTTACTGACACATTAATTTCGTTGATTTTTTTTTTTATTCATTTCGTTTTTTTTCGGTCGTCTGCCTTTTTTCGCATTCCCTTCCTACCTTTTCTACATTTCTTTGTCTTTTTCCTTCTTTCTGTTTCCCTTTCGCTCGCGTCTTTCTTTACTTCCCTAATTTTTCTTTTTTGCGTTTTTTCCCTCCTTTCTTCCTTTTCACTTCCTTTCTTTTTTCATTCCTTTCTTTACTTCCCTCTCATTTACTTCACCTTATTTTATAAATTTTTCCACCTGACTACATACGCACCGTTTTCACATAAAAGGTTACCAAGTACTCTACAATTTTCCTCAGTACAGTGAAAAGCTGAATGACTCCAGTGCGGTTACTCAGTTGGGTCCACTTTAGCCTTTCCGTACAATCTGTTATTAATTTTCGAAATACAGGAATTAACACTTCGTTAATCAAACTGCTGTGAACTTTTTTTTACCCTGAAACAACCCTGTTATTTTTCCATCCGTCTGTTGAAAGAGACAATCGTCTTAAAGAAAATGTACAATTGGGCTTTTTTCTTTTTCTTTTTTATCAAGCTTACTATGCGTGTGTCGTGGATCGGACATCCGGATTTAGCTGGGTCAGCCCGGGTTTTACGTGTCTCGTTTCTTTTACTAATCTCTGCCTGTTTACACTGCAATGTCATGGAATGTTCTGGATTTTAATGATAAATCGTAAACGAGGAAGGAGGCAGGAAATGTTTGGTCTGGTTGTTTACTTTTACGGCATATCAACTCTTTTGAGCTATTTAATTCCGAATTCAGTCGTTTTGTTAAGTTTTTTTTTTAATAACTTATATCTATATAAATAAAGTAGATAATCTGTATGTGAAAATATTTAACCGATAAACTCTTACACTACTGGTCACATAGCACTGAAATTAACAGAAAATAGTAATCATACACTAACAAGTAAAATCTTTGTTTGGATGGATGAATAACGCGCAAAGAAATATGTCGGCTAGTTGAAATGCAAAATGCTCATTTCAACTTACCGACCTATTTCTATTACTTTTGCGCATATGCAAATTCATTTATAGCTTGAAATGGTTTAGTTTTCAATCTTTCTTTATGTATTTATAGCTCCAACGGGAGGGAACGCGGCTGGAGCGCAAAATGTTTTAGTTTCCATTCTGGCTGATGACACTCAAGTCATTATTTTTATATAATCTTTTAAAACCAGTACTATGTATTAGGTACAATATAATATTCAATAGATAATAATAAATACGAAATCTGTATGAATACACTTAAGCGTAACGACTGTGCAAGGCCAGGCGCACCTCGCTGGGTTTTAATAAAAGTTCTTAACGTCTTTTTTCTCTCTCTCTCTCTCTCTCTCTCTCTCTATATATATATATATATATATATATATATATATATATATATATATATATTGTAAATAAATAATTTGTAACTAATAACTGGGATTCTGACAAATGCTGTATAAGGGGTACCAAGACTGCATATAGAGATATGTACTTGTGACGAAGAGTTCAGCTGAAATTCATCTTGTTCTTGGCGGGGAGGCTGAAACGAAGGGTTCACTCTAAAAACGATGATGGTTTGTATATTAGTTTTTATTTCACTTTTCAGGATGTCGACCGCAGAGGAATATGGAAAATGAGTTCTTTTTGCCATGTTGGGTTCTTCTTAATTCTATGAGATACGTCATCTTTCTCCCAAGGTCGGCGGGGGGGGGGAGAGAAAACCGTTAGACCCAACCGCTCTGTTCCAATTCATTAAACTAAGCGTTCAACGGTGGCGTTTTTTCCTCCATATTTTTTTGCATGCTGAGAAATCGGGGTTTCGTTGCTTTCCATATGAGGATCTAAACCTTAAACCCCAACTCTAACCCTTAATACTGTCTAGGTATATACCAAGTAACAAACATGGGTCAAGGGTGTGTGCGGTCACTTTAAATCACTGACGGGCTATTTATTATTTATTTATTATTTTGCAAAACATTTTTTTCATAAGTGGCCGAGCTCTTATATAAAAAAGTATCAACGGTACTTCAATAGTTTACGGATTATGCTGAAATGATAACGTTATTTAGAAACCCATTCTTTACGTGAGGATTGGTTGTTGGTTGTTTTTGTTTTACGGCATATAAACCCTTTTCAGGTTATTTAATGTCAAATCCAGTTATTTTGAAGAATTTTTTTTTAATAGAATATATTTATTTATTTATTTATTTTTTTTTTCAAGTCGGTTTCTATTTAACCCATAGTTGCGACACTAACAAGTACTACCACTCCGGGTCAGAGTGGATTTGGGAGCAATAGCAATTAATGGGTGGCTCCACACTCCCCAAAACCCGCAAGCTGGGGTCTCACCATCGGATATAGTTTAAGGTCATATCCAGGACCTTTACGTGAGGAGAAGAGCTTTTTTAAAATCTATTCTGTACTTTCATCTAACAATTTAATAAACAAAAGATACCGTAAAAATTTAATTTAACTTGAAATTCCTATCTAAAAATAAAAAAATAGTACGGTCCGTAAACCGCAGAAGTATTATTTTTATAAATAATTGTATAAACGATCATTTGCATATGATAAGGGGTGGTTCGAGACAGTGTGTGAGAGATAGGAGAAAGGGGGGTTGCTTATGTCTGCAGGTGATTCAGTACATTATTAATGTTATTATTTTCGTATCGGAAGGTATGGATATTTTGTTGGAAATTGCATCAACTCATTTGCCATAAATTCATGCTTGAAATACTTTAGCCATGTACACCTGCAGAGTCTTTGAATAATGAATAGCAACAATATTCAATAAATAAAAAAAAATTGAATAAAACAAGGGCGGGTCTATTGAAAAAAAAAAAAAAAAAATTTCGGAAAAGCGAGTAATAAATTGAATGACTCTCTTGTAAGCATTTCTCTAGCAGCGTTTTCGTCAATCTTCAACCAAGTGCGCAAATCGTTATTAGTAAATTTTTTAATAGAAATTGTTCCTAACCAGGCTTGAAGCCACTTGATGTAAGGATCTAACAAAAACGAAAGAGGATTATTCGCAAACACAGGAGATCCCTATTCGCCTTATTGTAACAGAGTCGCTAACGCTGGTAGCAGCAGCCGCCGCCGCATAACACATATGCAAATGACAAAGCCAGTGCGAAATGTGACGTCACGGAGAAAGAAGAGAAGGGAAAGGAAAGGGGAAAATGCCCCATGTGGCGAGGACCGCAAAGGAATTGCGTGCAGCGGAAGACGAACGTTTGGCCCATGGTGGCGAGAGACCTAACTACATGGCAGACGACATAAACTAAGACTTTTAAAACAAGAGGCAATGCGTTATTTTGGAAGAACCATGAATAAATTTATTTCATTTCAACTGAGAAAGCTTGGTGGAATTTTTTGTTTTTGTTTTCCTTTGCGACTGTCACAGATATAACGTATGGATTAGAGCATCAAAGTGTAATGACACCGTGGAAGAAGAATAACGACTACTAAAGATCAAGGCTCTAAGTAGGCGAATAAGAGTTCCACAAGCCTACAGTTCTTGGAATAGGAAGCTATATTACACTGAGGTATAAAAACAGCGAATTGATTTAAGATTTCTAACGATATCATACTGTCTGCGCGTTTACAAATATCTTTTTTGTCCCAAGTATTATAAATATTCCATCACGGCGTGTGAATTAGAGAGAGAGAAGGAAAAAAGAAACTCGCTACGTCATATTTCAGCGCTAAAAGTGAAATTCTATTTTCATGTTATGTTAAAGAGATTTTTTTTTGTAGAAGAACCCCTCCCCTCTCCTCCTCATACCCTCCCCACACATAAAAACTATTACTTATTACATAGGATAAAACCAATTTAGTCAGTATTTGCATAAAACGTTTTTCTTACAGTTTCGGCGCCACATAAACTCACAGATAACTGCTCACCATTTCGCGATGCGTTCCACAGTGGCGTTTATTTTGCATGTTATAAAGCCTAACCCTAACCAAACGCCTAGATAGATAGAACTCATAAAAATAAGTAGTGGCTATATTGGTGTACTGCGCATGCCTGACGAACCTATATTTTGTTTGCAAAATTCGTGCTTTCAGTAGTGACAGTACACTTCTACAAAAGACATAGAAAAAAAGAAATATTTTTCATCCCTTCTTCCTTGATTTGAAAACCATTCTTCTTTAACACATTCGGATAATAATGTCATATCAGATCTGTTTTATTTCATATGCTATCATGCAGCATTATTTAATATGCCACCACCCCGTGCTTTCGTTGACAGATGTTGACAATACAACGCAACAAACACCAAGCATTTGGTCATTCCTCTTCACACACACACACCTGAAGGTGAGAAAGCTTTATAAGGCCACTTAAGGCGTCTAATCTCGCTAAAGTCTACTCGAAAAATGAGACTGTTTGATGTGTCACTTCTCACTTGTTAGAAGCAGCAGCGAATGTTGGTGTTACGTTTCGACTCTCGATTGGGCAAACGCTTGAATTAGCCGGGTTAGTCAATTAATCAAACACAAGAAATATGCTTTTACAAATATCTTTGTATATTAAACACACGACTTTTTTTCTCGCGATATTTCTTCCACAGATAACACACGCCTTTAAAAGCTAACCTCAGCTTTTTGGCAAGTAGCACATTCATGACGAGAGACTTTAACGGACCACTAAACAAAGGCATGCACGTACTCTAACAAAACAGACACTATAATTTGCACATAAATCTACAACGCCTACCCCATTTACATACACAAACGCACGCGGTGCCAGCCGAAATGTATCCTATTAAGTTTGAAGAAAAAAATCCAATAACTTTTTCGTATGCCAAATTAATTTGGCAATAGTAACAAATTATTTAATTCCTCCAAAATCAATAATTTTTGGGGGGGAGGGGGGGACTGAAACGTAGTGACTAAATTCGTTTTGTATATTTATTTCAAATGATACCGCAGGAAATATTTTAGATATTGACAGGTCGATCGTCCAAATTCCAATAGGACTCAGGTTCCTCGAAATTACTGGCAAAGATGGATCGAATGACGACAACAATAATCGTACTGATAGTGTTACGTTGTTGCCCTATAATAAAGGGTTGAGTGTTTGTTGCTTCGTCTCTAATAATGGATTAGAAGAGATGACGTGTTATATTATATATTTATGTTGTATCATAAAGGGAATCGTGTGTGAGTGACATGTATTTTCAGAACCTACCTCTGATTCTTCGATGTTGGACCATCTGGAATTTCTCGTCCTGGAGGGAGACTTGATACCTGTTTTTGGATGAAGATTCAATCACTCCAAGACAAGGAATTAGTTCTATAGTTTATTTCACTTTCCCAGATGTCCTGCAGAAGGTGGAAAGTGAAATCGGCCTGTGTGGGTTCTTCTTCTACACACGTCAGCGTTCGCCCAACCCCCCAGTGAAGAGGAGGAGGAGGAGGAGGAGGAGGAGACAACGGGAAGCCGTCTGTTGTTTTCTGAGTCCAAATCAAATCTCAACGATTCAGCTAACCTGATCACATGACTCACACGCAATCAAATCAGCTGATTTTTTACTTCCGGTCAACGTGTCTACACTATAATTCTACTCTTCCCCCCCTCTCTCTCTCTTCCTTAACAATAGGCATAAATAGGAAAATTCTAAAAATCATTCATATTATTTAGATTCTTCGGACTACTGTTCTCATCTTGAGGGTTTCCACAACGGTGGGTAGCATGCTTTCATTCCATCAACCATGACTCTGTAGAGGTCTTGGGTAATTTGCAGCCATGGCTGACGGAATGAAAGCATTCTACTTCTGTGGATTAAATATAAGGGTTCGATTCGAAATTCTGTGCAGATTGCCGAGTCCGACAAGATACACCTGAAGAAGGTCTGAGGTTACATCAACCGAAACGTTGTGCGAATATCACTCATGATGAGAACAGTAGTCCGAAGACTCCAAAGTATACGAATAATCAATCCTCATCTCAAAAATTCAAAACCGTTCTAAAACTGTCCCATCAACGAAATGTTGCATCCCTCTGCCTGTTCTACAAGTACTTTAATGGCGAATGTTCTGACGAACTACAAGCACTTGTACCCCCTCGACGTGAACACCCGACAAGCAGCCAAATCCCACCCCTTCACAATAGAGATCCTTAGGTGTAATAAAGCCTTCTACTCCAATAGTTTCTTCCCCAGAACTGCTAAACTTTGGAACTCGCTTCCGGGATTCTGCTTTCTCAACTGTACAGACATGCAGAAGTTTAAGTGTAATGTGAACAGACATCTTGCCACTCATCTCCCTTCATAATACTCCTGCAACTTATGTCCCCGATAGTAGCCCCCTACTTCAAAGTAGCACTGTGCCTTGTTTGGGGTGAAAATTGAATTTAAAAAAAAGTCTATGGTTAATTATTAGTTTATTGTCTATGGCATAGAAATAATGACAATCACAGTTTATAACGGATACACTAGTTAATAAATCACAATTACAAATCGATAAAAAAAACTAGTTGATTAAGGCGGTTCAGTTTTGGCTGGTTATCTACAAGGAAAAAAATCTACATACATACGTTTCATTTTTAAGTTTTTTAATATACGAATCTTCAAATCCTTGATTCTAGGTATGACTTTAAGACAAAATGGTGAGGTCCCATTTGGGGGCTGTGGGAATGTGCAGTTGCTCTTTGGTTACCATTGCTTTCAGGCCCATTTTGCCTCGTAGCGGTAATACTTGCTAGGGCATCTGGTGCTACTAGATTACGCTGTTTGAAAATACTGGCTTTCTAACTCTAAAATTCTTTTTTTTTTAATTAAACATTGATATTAGTTTTTCCCCTCTTTTCTGAACAAAACTCAATCATGTTCTGCAAATTTTCTCTATAAAACTATCAAACCGAACACCATGAATTTGAAGATATAAAGAACTTGAAGCTTAGACACTTTTCCCCAAATTACTGGATTCGACATTAAATAACCCGGAAATGATTGATACACTGTTAAACAAGAACAACCAATCAAACTGTGATCTTTTAATTCCTTGTGTATGTATTCCGGTCTTGGAATCGATGAAATTTTGCTGATGATTTTTATGACGAAAATGAAGTTAGTTTAAATTGGCATAAACTTTCCATTTGTTGGGATAGATTACTGAACTTTTATCGATTTCTGGTTTAATGGTTAGTTGAAATGTTGCACGGTCTATTCTTTCAACGTTAGGTGTTACTGGTGTATTTGAGCAGTTCCGAATTTCTGTTAGGAGGAACATTTAGGTCACGTGATATTTTTGTACACAGTGTAATCTCAAAAAACCTAACTTCGTCTGAAATTACTAGGCACCCTTTTTATCAATAGGGTTTTTTGAGAACAAAAAACAAATCCAGCCTATATCGGACAAACAAAGTGTTTTTTTTTTTTTGCTTTTTTTTTTTTAAACGAACAATATTAAAAAAAAAATCAATTAGATGTAACATAACCTGATTTTCTTTGTATATTAAAGCAATCGTTTTTCAACGAATTAACTTAAAAAATAACTGTATAACTTTTTATTAGTTTTTTTAGACGAAAAAAAAAGCATATCTTTTCATGATACATCTTCTCCACTGAAACATCTTTTTTTTTTTTTAATTTTATTTAGAGGTTACGTTTTCTTGGGAGGGGGGGGATGATGCAGAAGAATAGACGACTCGAAGTCCGCGGCAAACAATGCCAGATAAAAAAAAATCGCATTATACTTTTTTTTTCTTTTTTTTTTTTTTTGCACAAAAATAAAATGTGACGCTTCTATATTATACAAATGAAAAATATTAAATTTCAAGTAAAAAAAATGGTACCTACGTAATTGTCAGGTCTCAAATAATAACATATCCAAAAATTATGGAAAACGATAAAGTTTATGAGGAAGAAATTTTGTCCGACATTTTGAACTACATTCGTCACGTGACTTAATTATCTGCCTGGTTAACTTGACTTTATTTTTAAATTTATTTTTTTATTAGTAAGCATAATATAGTGATTTCGCTTTCTTTCACAAATTTCTTTTTTCATTAATAATTATTTTCCTATCTTATCGTTTTTCGTAATTTTTGAATATGTTACTCTCTGAGATCTGTCAATTACATAGATATCATTTATTCCACTTGAAATTCAATATTTTTTCGTTTGTATAATATAGAAGCGCTTAAAAAGTTATTGCCTCATTGTTTGGATTTTTTTTTTTTGTATTTACTTTGCGAAATATTTGATTTCTTTATTTTTTAAATTTTTTTTAGAAAAATAATTTTTAATTTGATATTGTTTGTTGCGGACTTTGAAACGCCTGTTATTATGGATCACTTTTTTTTTTTTTTTTTTTAGATTACAGTTTACAAAAATATCACGTGATCTAAATTTTCTGAGATCAGAAATTTGGAGACTGCTCAAATATATCAATATCCGTTGGAGTTAAGGGTTAGGATTGAAGGCTCTGTAATCACCGCTCCCATCCCCCTCCCTCTTTTTTTTAAATTAAGTGTTTTCTTTGCTTACTTGCTCTTAGGTTGTTGATTGAAATTGAAGTAAGTTTAGATATCACATTAAAGTAGATACACAATACGTAGATAGCTAGCCAAAGCGGCACCAATAAAGCAACTACTTTATCCGGTCTTAAATAAAGGATAGAATATCGAACTTGCCGTCCTATGCCCGTGATGACATCATCGGACACTGAAAGTAGGTCAACTTGAAGTTTGCTTAAAAAAAACGAAAGTCAATGTTCCACGCCCAAACTGGGTCAGGTTTTAATTCAATCTAATTTATTCATGTTTTCAAGTGCCAATTGTTATGGTAACCGGTGCGGTGTACACAATACAGAATGAACTTTTTTTTTTTTTTTTTTACATTTCGTACATAAACGGAAAAATCTTTATTAGAATGTTACTAATTGTTCATGTTTCTACGAATGAAAATATTTTTTTATTGGTACTTATGCAGTATACGGACCGTCTTAAGATAATAAATTATTTAGAAACTGATTCTTAAGATCGGCAGAGGAGGACGTTTTGTAACGATTTTGTACTTTCACCTAACAGTGTAACAGGCAAAAGTTACCCTGAAAATGGAATTTAAACTTAAAAATCATATCTTATATAAATAAATAAAATAGCGCGGTTCGTATGTTGCATAAGTACTTTTTTTTTTTTTTTAATAAATATATGCTAGATAGAACTTTTGGTTATAGTCAGGATTGTCAGATCTTAACTTCCGGTTTTTGCTCCGCATACGAGACGACAGTGACAAACAATATGGTCCTTTCAAAATTAACGATTATCTTCCTTTCAGATAACATGAACCCTTCCTCTATGTTAAGAATAGCTTTTTCGTCCGTTTAACCGTATCTAATTATTCAGCCAAATGGACGGCAGAAACCGGAGGTTAAAAAGAACCGTACACTCTTGGCTATAACCAAATTATATATATATATATATATATCATACTATGACTGTAGAAGTGTATATTTCTATTCGTTTTTTTATATATATATAAATTACATGCGTTTGGACGAATATTTTTCTAGCAACGATAATACGATAAAATGTCATTTGAACTTATTTTTAAAATTGAAATTTTTATTTTTGGGATTTTTTATTTAGATTGATAATATATATTATTTGACTGTTATGTTCACAGCGTTTCGACTAATGTAACTCCTGAGCTTCGTCAGGTGTGTTTTGTCCAACTCTGGAATGTTTGAACTTTGGAATCTATGCGAAATTTGAAACTGAACCCTTTATTTAATCACGAGGTAGATTGTTCTCGATCATGACCGGGCGAAAGTCTTAATTTATTCGTAGTATAATCTGTAGTGAGAAAACTGTCATTTAGGACTGATTATATTTTTTTTTAACACTTTATCAGAAACGAACTTTAATTATTCATTTTGGTGCACTTACTGATCCGCGCTATTTTTTTTAAAATCGTATTTCCAAGTTTTATGTTTTTTATTGAATTGTAAGATTAAAGTACAGAATAGGTACAAAATACCCTCCCTCCTCATGTTAAGAATGGCTTTTTAAATAACGTTATTATTTCAGCATGGATCAATAAGTGCATGAGTACCTTCATTTTTTATGGTGTCTTATTCAATGATTGATTTCATTTAATTATTACGCTCAGTTCTGCTTATGCAGATTTGCTACATTGTGCATAATTGCCTAGCATTTAGGATGAAAAAGTTCTAACACACGCACATGTATTTATCTCTCTCTCATATAAAGTGACCGTGTGTGTGCGAAACTTTACCAAACTCCTCAATTTTGGTCCAGACTTGAAACTTGATAAATAGGCGATTTGGACTTGTGGAACAACTTCGATTTGGCTGAAAGTAAGGTAAAAATTGCAAAAAATTTAATTTGGCATTCGTAAATCGACTTGAAGTGATTATGCACGCATGCGTAAATATACATTTACATGTTTAAATCGTCGCGTTTTCTTATCCATCTGATAGCTCAAACGGTAACGACTAAATTAAATGTTTTGGCTCGATTCTAGCTGATGGCATTCAAGTAATTTTTGTAAACTTTTGAAATCACTATATATTAGGTAAAATATAATCAAGTGTATTGGCTCTATAATAATAAATATGAAATCTGAATAAATTAAAATAACATTTAAGTGCATTTTACGACCAGGCAATGCCGGCCAGCCTGCTAGTTATAAATAAACTGAAATTAAGTGAAATATTGTCTTCACTGTTTTAGGATGTTTGGCCCGAACGCGGACTCCCAATATATTAGTGTCATGTATCTTCCCTCTAACTACAAAATTAAGGAAACCGTCATTAGATTTCTTTTTGAAGTTGTATCTCAGAAAAGTTGTTTTATATTGTTATTGAGCTTTATTTTCAATCACCTTTATATTATAAAATTATGGAGGGGGGCGGGCGTAGCAGAGAAGCCAATAAACGACTACATGAAAAAATATACAATAAATAAATGTTACCATTGACAATAAAAGCTGCTTTTATACCTACTTACCCGTATTTTTGCGTTTTTAATGCTCTTTATTTGATCTCAAAAATCTAGTTTATACGAGCTAATCTGAATCAAGATGGCGACAGGTTTTTGTTGAGAAGGATGTCTCGTTTTGAAATTCGCGGTTTCCATGTGCCGCGGCCGCCACTAGCTCCCTTCCCCTCCAAATGACGGAACTCTTAAAATGTAAACACGGAATTTGTTTGGAAATATTACACTGCACAAGTGCCAAAATTAATATCCTCCCAGAAAAGGCATAATTTTCTAATGGGTAACACAGAAAAATAACTTTATGGAACATGAAAACTGCGAATTTCAAAACGAGGATTCCTTCCCAATAAAAACCTGTCGCCATCTTGAATCAAATTCACTCGTAAAAACTGGATTTTTGAGATCAAATGAAGAGCATTAAAAACTACTTAAAAACAAACAAAAAATAAATAGCCAGGTAGGTATAAAAGTAACTTATTGGTACTTATGCACATTTGTTACCGTGTTGAAATAACATTTAGAAAGCCATTCTTAACATAGGTGCTTTTTTGTAATTATTCTCTTTCACCTAACGATTTAATAACGATATCGTAAAACTTGAAAATACTTAAAAAAAAAAAAAAAAAAAAAAAAAGCGGTAGCAAAGGTGCATAAACACTCTTATTTGCTATGGTAACATTTATTTATTGCATTTTTTTATTTTTTTCGCGTAGTCGTCTGTTAGTTTCTATCGAATTATGCAGATGTCGAAAGCGATGTTTCAAACATTATACATCTTCAAGTAAATTTTAAATGAGACCCTTTCAGCTTGAAACTTGCATTTACCTCGTATAGATAGAACCTGTGCTTGCTCACGTGCTGGAGCCTGATGTTTGGATGAGGTGTGGCCCGGCTCAGTCCTCGCACGTGCGCACTCATAGGTAGTCATAAACATTGGATTTTTTTTTTTTTTTTATCATGTGGAGAGAAACTTCTGCAAGCTAATTTGGTCAAACCAATCAGCTTCTATGGCGTAACAATTTCAACCGACCCTTAAAGTTATTTCAAACCTTTAGGGATTACAGAGAATCAAGACAGAACTTCCAGTCACCTATGAAGAAAGATGTCCTCTTACTTTGGTTCACCGATGAACGCTATCTTCAAAGTTATATTGCTCTATAGGGACTGCCAAACGATTGTGAAAAATGGACCGCATGTTTCCGTGACGTCAGATTTGTGTTAACTATACGAACTATGGAAAAGCAGAAGCGACTTAATGATTTTTTTTTTAAACCTTTGTTTATCTTCTTCAAACTGCAATTAATAATTAATCTTTGTTATAATTTTGTTAGGTTTTAAGATTTACAGTTTAACGATTAAGAATATTATAAACATTTGTATATTAAATATGAAATACGGGTTTACTGAATGTTCATTTGGTTACCTACGGGGTTCCATATTTTGTTTGGTAAAAAGAGACATACAAAATATGAGGGTGGGGGCCTACAAAATGCTTAATATTTGTGCAATAATATTTTCAAATTGGTTTTAATCTGGCGATAAAATAGCTGACGAGAGTCCTGTTTATATTAAAAGTTAATATTTAAAAAAAATTTTTAAACACAATTAAATCTGTTGTGACGGAACATTTTGAAATAATGGAATTTTAATCGTTTTAATCTTTTAAAAATTAATTTTTAGGAAGTTTCTTTTTCTTGGTAATTCAACTGATTATAGTATATATTAATTCGAAAAAACGCTATTAAAAAAAAAAACATTAAATTTATAATTTTTTTAATTGCAACTTCAAGGTAATTTTTTGTTCAATATGTGTATTTAAATTTTTTAAAAATGTTTTACTTATTTGAACTCTTATGTTTCATGATAAATAGAAATGTCGATAGATTTAAATATATTTTGTTCAAATTTCGAAAAAATAAATAGGGGGGGGTACACGCACTAAAAAATATATTTTCCTTGTATATTTTACGGAAACTGCATTTTATATGTAATTTCATTCTAAAATGGATGAGTATCGAAAATTTCATGAAAATCTAACTATTAGTTGATTTTTGCTAGATTTATTAAACACGGGTATGTTTTCACGTTCGAAATGCTTACTACATGGGAACGTTATTTTAAAGTGCCAAGTATGTAAACACAATTTTCGTCTCGCAATTTCATTATTTTGGTACGATGAAAAAAATTTTTTTTAACTTGTTACTAGTTTAATTTGCCCTTCTTTTACATGGTACAAAAGTTATATTGATAATATTAATTCATAATAAAGTTACATCGTATTACATAGGGGGGGGGGAGTAATTTGTGGTGACTTTTGGTAGTGCCTATTGCTTTAAGAAGACTTATGAGAGCCAACCGAACTTTATTATTTTAATTCTTTTTCTTCTGTTTCAACTTTCAACAACCTACACCCGACGGTTTAAGCTACTCAAATATATCATCGTTAGAATGGCCTATGTTTCCTTTCTTTTGACAACTGTTTTATTACATATTACAGTGGAATCCCGGGATACGGCATTAAAAATTAGTGACAAAATACAGTACAGTATATAATACACGTGCATATAAAAAAAAAAACGTATCCTCGGATCACCGTATCCCGGGGTTCTACTGTATAGGAATTTGTCTTACAGGCCCTGCGAAGACAGACTACTATATTATGTTCTTAATAGAGAAGGTTATTGCTGGTCGCATGAGATATCGAAGCATAGAAATTCTGATGGATCAGGTTTCTATTTTGTTCTTGCCTAGAGTGCCACTTCGTGAGAGGGACTACTTTTTACCACCTTCTTACCTTGTGCTACATCTTGCTGCGATTGGAAACCAATAAATCTTTGTCACGGCTTTGAGGCTTAACCCTTCCAATCCTGCACGGCTGATATATCAGCCCTAGCAAAATAGACGACACAACCGATATTTCGGCGTTCTAATAATACGTTACCAAATAATTTTACTAATCGCCTATCTTTTTTTTCTAGTGTGCTACTTATTGTTTAATCGAGTAAGAGTTTATGGAGGCATCGTATCCTCCTTTCGGCTGATCGATTAGAGCGCCCTCAACGGGTAATGCGGACGGAACCCATGATGGCTTCTTTTGCATTTGTCCGGAATAACTCGTTAAGTTCGGGTCTGTTTTAGGGTATTTAGCATAGAAGACAAACAACTATACGAAAAATAAAAATATATACAAGAAATAAATGTTACAGTAGCCAATAAAAGTTAATTTTATACCTACCTGGCTCATTTTTAATTTTTTGTTTTCAAGTAGTTTTTATTGCTCTTTATTTAATCTTAAATATTCGTTTTTTTCCCAGTGAATTTGAAAAGAAAAGAAAATAATGGCGGCATCTTCTTTGTAAAAAGGAAGCCTCGTTTTGAATTCAAGGTTTACGGGTGCTTTGATTTTTTTTTATTTTTTGTTACGAGAGTACTCAGCGTAGTATAAACACACCCAACCTCTCCATGTTAAGAACGGCTTTCGAGGTGGGGGGTTATTTCTAAAGCCCTTAACATGGGGAGGTTGGGTTGTTTATATATACTACGCTGGGTACTCGTAAAAAATACCAAAAAATTCAAAACGAGGCTTCCTTCTTCCAAAGTAAATGCTGCTATACTTTTTTCTTCAAATCCGCTCTGAAAAACTGATTTTTTTTTTATATTAAATAAAGAGCAATAAAAACTACTTGAAAACCAAAACAAATGAGACAGGTAGGTATAAATTTGACTACAGTAACATTTATTTCTTGTATAAATTTATTTTTTGTATAGTTGTTTGTTGACTTCTCTGCTAAATTACTTACATATTTTTAATGAAAATTAAAAAAAATTACCAACATATTTTTAAAGAAAATATAAAAATAAAAAAGTTGCCACCTAAAATTAAGCAACTCTTATTCCTACTTTTCGCCAAACGATCGTGAGACGGATTATACAACACTGCAGGCCATATGTTTCAAATGCTTATAAGCCCTTGGCCATAAAAGTGCAAAATACTTTGAGTAAAAAAAAGGGGGGGGGGCGCTAAGAGCTGAACGCGAAAGATAATACGTTTATTTTCAAAAGAAATAACTTAAACGAAAAAAAAAAAAAAAAAACCTCTCCCGGCATTCTTTATTCATTTATAAATTGTTATCAACCAGCAATTTGAAACTTTTACGTACATATATAGTAACTGAGCTAGAAACTAATTACTCGACAAATTATAGGCTTAATTGGCCTTCCATAGAACGAATACAGGTCACGTTACATTCACCAAATTTAGAATGGAGAAAGAAAGAAAAAATAATAATGACCGCAAGCCGAGTGACGTTTGTGGTGTCCTTGTCAATGGGTGTACGTGTTATTCTGTCATAGATATTCTTATATTAGTCGTGTTTTTTGTCTCTTGTGTCGCCACAGTCTCGTCGCTGATGATCAATTTTGGCATTGCGTTGCTTGTGGTCGGCCGGCGAGGAGTGGAAGCAGTCTGAGACTCGTCGGTCTATGGAGCGGCGTGGGGGTACCTGTTCTATGTCTTATTACAGGTGACTTGGCGCCGCTTACTGTTATTATAAGTAGCGACTTCCATATCAAAGAAAGTGTGCTGTGAATTATGTTGTATGATTGTGTATGGTATTTATAAACGGACTTGCCTCCCACCTTTCTAGATTCTCTCTCCACTTACCTTCTATTTCCTTTCTTTCTTCCCACTTCTCATATCTCGTCTCTTTTATTATTATTATTATTATTATTATTATTATATTTTCACCCTAAACAAAGCACAGTGCCACTTTAATGTAGGGGGATACTATCAGGGACATAAGTTGCAGGGATACTATGTAGGGAGTTGAGCAGCAAGATGTCTGTTCGCATTACACTTGAACTTCTGCATACCAGTACAGTTGGGGAAGACGGAACCCGGAAGGGAATTCCAGAGTCTAGGAAAGAAACTATTAGAGTAGACAGCTTTCTTACATCTAAGGATCTCTACCGGGGGTGAGACTTTATTGCTTGTCAGGTTTGACGGGGGGGGGGGCATTTACGTCGAGGACGTACAAGGGCTTATAGTTCGGAGCATCACCATTAAAATACTTGTAAAACAGAGAGATGCAAATTTCGTCCAAGGGACAACGGCTAAAGCTAAGATGACAGTTCAGGACCTATCAGATTGGTGACTCTTTTGAACCCTGTCCAGGGGTGAGAGACTAATAGCAGATGCACCAGCCCAAATATGACAACAATACTCCATACATAAGCGAATGGTGGCCTTATAGAGGTACAGGATACTTTCAGGCCTAAGTAACTTTCTAGCACGGTAGAGAGAACCCACCGTCTTTGCAGCAGCCTTGGCAATGCTTTCAGTGTATATGTTCCAATTCTTGTTTCCTGTGAACGTTAAGCTGAGGAGTTTGAAAGAAGTACTTTCAGGTAATGTATCTTTCGCCATAGCTACTGGTGGTTGAAGGTTTCTTGTAATTATTGAAGGAAGCAAGCAGTATTGAATGTGGCCATCCATTTTTATTCCTATTCCACTACAGATTGGAAGTCTTCCTCTAGTGTTTCTGCTATTGCCTTGGATACGTGTTCATTCGTTTTCCCCTCATGTCTGTTATAGAGCGTGGCGTCATCAGCAAATATGCCCATCTCAGAGACAATTCTACGCCCTCTCTCCCTTTCACTTTTCTTTGTCTTTCCCTCCTTTATCTACTCCTTCTTCATCTCCTCTCTATTTCTGTTTCTTCTTTCTTTCTCCACTATTCTCTCTCTTTCTCGTTCCTCTCTCTCTCTCGCCCTTTCACCTTCCCTTTTCACACCGCTTCCCCTTTCTCTGGTTATTCCCTCCCAACTGTTGTATCTTTTTCTTTCTATCGTTTGTATGTCCTTCAATCCCCTTTTCTCTTTCTCCTTTTCCCTTTCTGTGCTTTTTCCCCTCTCTCCTTTGTTTCTAATTTTTTCTTTACTCTTGTCTCTTTCGTTATCATTCTCTCTCTCGTTATCCTAATGTATCATATTCCTTCCTTTTCTCTTCCCCTTTTTCTCCTTGACACCTGTTCACATACACACACGTGCATTTATTATTTGATAACAAGTTGAAAACAAATTATCTTATTTATTGCATTTCTAATTCTCCGACACTTTCCTTCAACATATCGATAAACTCTTGCACTCTTCGGGGTTACTGCGTAATTTGAACCCCTACCATCCCATTGCAGCAGCCGTAATAGAGTCAAACTAAATCAGCTGACATGCCAATTAAGGTCTTTCTATTTTAGGAAAGAACAAAAATCGCGCGTAATTTTTTCATGAGTTTTTAAAAATAAAATCTGTTAAGTCGTCTTATCTCGCGAAATCCAGATTGTATTTTAATGGAGAGTCTATTTCGGTAAAGCAGTGGCCTACGGGATTAATGGGGTGGGGTCTGGAAGACAAGAATCTTTCTCGAAGAAAGTCCTGAAATTTCACGCAATATGTCAGGGACATTCAGAATGTGGTTTTGGTAACGCGAGAGTAGGTGGTAGTAGTGGTGGTTGAAAGAAGGTTTAGGTCATTTTTTTCTTTTTTGTCTTGCATATGCGTGTGAAGTATTTGCTAACTATAGAATACAGGGGGAAAAAGGGGGTGCTTATGCACTTATTTTACTGTGCTATTTTTTAAAAATCGTATTTTCACGTTAAATTCGAGTTTTACAATATCGTTTACAGTGTAACCCGGATATAAGAGATTTTCTCTGGTCCCAAATTAGAACCTGTGTTAATAAGAGCTCTAGCCCCCCCCTTAAGAAGTCTCTTAGAGCCGGGTTACACTGTATTAAATTGTTAGGTACACATACAAAATAGTTACAAAACACCCTCTCCTTCCCATGTTAAGAATGGTTTTCTAAACAATAACTTATTATTTCAGAACGGTAACATAAGTGCACAAGTACCAAAAATAAAAGATGATTAGTCATCGACTATATAATCAGCTGTGGCGAGTTCAAAACCAACCGTATTTATTGCGGTTTTTTATGCACTTATATTGTTGTTAGATAAGCGAAGTTAAGTTTGAGAATACTATGTGCTTTATATACTTCCCAAGTAAAAATATATATATATATATATATATATATATATATATATATATATATATTCCCTTAACCGGGATATTCAATGCAAATGGTGATTTCTTATGAATCTAATATTCCTTAAGAACTTCTTCCTTCATAATGAGCCGGATGAACCCACCCAAAGTTTATGCCACACGAAGTCCAGGCAAGGTATTGTTGTCAAACGCAATTTTCTCCCATTTGACAAAATAGTTAAATTTTAATATTTTCGTAGCCATTGTGTTTACGGCATGACATATGCCAAAAAGTGTTCATTTTACTGTTATACAAACCAAGCGAAACGTATATAGAAATAAATCATTTATTTTGTTTCTGAAATTTTGAGATAATCATTATCTAAATATTAATTTACTTGTCCGTACGTCCAGTGTCGCAAAAAAAAAAAAAAAAAAAAAAAAAACATCATCGCAAACATTAATTAATGAGAAACGAATTACCTTTCTTTATAGTTACTCTTTATCAGTTAAAAATCATTGAAACCATTTTCTCTTCAAAAATTAAAAAAACATGGTTTCAAATTGGCTATTTTTATAACTTTTTTAAAGTCATGTTAAGGAGACTAAGTTTATTATTATTATTATTATTGTGATTTCTTTTTAATTAAAAAAAAATGTGCAAGAGAATTGACATCTGTTCCGTTATAATTCATCTAAAAAATATTCAGGAAAATAATTAAAAAAAAAACAAAACAATGTTGTGTGTTGAATTTTCATTTGAATTTTTTTTAATTTTTTAAATCAATTCTTTTTAGTTTTAAAAAGTTACAAAAATGAATTTGCTGAAAAATTGTTTTAAATTTCAATAGTCATGCACTTATTGATCCGTACTGAAATAATAACGTTATTATTTAAAAAGCCATTCTTAACATGGGGAGGAGAGTGTTTTGTACCTATTCTGTACTTTAACCTTAAAATTGAATAAAAAAAACATAGCATAAAACTTTAATTAAACTTGAGAATACGATTGAAAAAATAGCGCGGATCAGTAAGTGCAGTAGCACTTAAATTTCTTATTTGTTTTTTTTATTTTATTCATGTATTTAAAAAGTTTTAACTACTGTGGAATTTCCACGGGTTCTGCTAGTTCGAATTCGGAATTTTCGAACTACTGCTTCCATCTTGAGAGTGTAAACTGAATGGTGCTTCTGCATTTATTAATCCGCGATTTCCACGAAGTTACTCGGGTGTGCTCGGCAGATGACAGGAAGAACCGGAAATGGCCGGACGAGCCTTATTGCAAAAACCACAAATTGTTACAAACCCTTTTCCATGTTAAGAATGGCGACGACCACGGAAAATCGTTAAGGAATAAATTGGAAAAAATATCTTGAAATCCAGAAAGCTACTTATTGACCATTTTCGGTTTTCCCGTCATCTGCCGGGCACACCCGAGCAACTTTGTGGAAATCACGGATTGATAAATGCAGAAGTGCCAACTAAATTTTACATAATATTTTATTTGTTATCCCACGGGTCCTTGTATAACGGGTAAAGTACGATGTAAAATTCGATTTCAAGTAACACGCTTCTGGAGGTTAAAGGTTCAATCCTCAGTGCGGACGATACTTAGAATACAATTTCGAATAACTTCTACCCGATTATGCTTGACGGAATGAGAGCAAGCTACTCCCATGGATTCAATAAAGGGTTTCGTTGGAAATTCTGTACAGATTTCCAAATTCGACAAGAGTCATCTGAAGAAGGTCGGAGTTTACATCAGCCGAAACGTTGTGAGAATAACGCTCAAGATCAGTACAGTAGTCCGAATAATACAAATAGGTTATTTAGTTTTTGTGACCGTTTTCTCAAATTTTATGTTGCTTTTAGGTGTATAAAAGCAAAACGATCAAATATAAATTAAATAATAATGAACAATATATATATATATATATATATATATATATTAAAAGAATAGCGTGTGTGTTATTTATTTTGTGTGTCACGCTTACATCCGAGTGACTGCCGTTAAATTGTTATGGACTTCCATTTCTTGTAATAAATAATTTTAGCAATAATTCTTCATAAGTTTTAGTTTCAGTTTCGATTATAGCTGAAAGAACTCATAATATATATTTCATAAGTTTCGGTTTTGATTCAAGCTAATGCACCCGAGTCATATGGATATATATATATATATATATATATATATATATATATATATATATTTTTTTTTTTTTTTTTTTTTTGCAATAGCAACTTTATAATACATAAAAATCGATAGAACATTAACTCTATAATACGAAATCTTCAAGCATTAAAATATCATATTTAAGCGTATTTTACGACCGGGCTGCGCCAGGCGTCCCTGCTAGATTAGATATATACTTTTGCTAAAAGAGTTACAATAATATCAGGGCGTCTACGTTTACGTTGAACATCCATAGAATGCCAACATCAATATATTACACATGAAAGAGTCTGCTGTGGAATTGCCACAGATCTCGCTAGTTATTCATCAAAATCCGATTTTAAAAATATGTAAATTCGATATTTTATTCTATCAAACGCAATTTATATATGCGATAAGACATTTCATGTTCGCGCAAACATTATCACCGTTCATGCAGATAAAAAATGAGATCGTCCGATTAGCAAAGATGGTGATTAGTGTTTAATCTGTTGCAGCTAAAGGAAAACAATTCAGATTTTACCCATTTAAAAATTGTGCTAAAATCAAGTCGTCTCGTCGACTCAAAATAGTATAATTTCAGATACTTATTTAGAATTACACTTATTAAAAAAAAATACACAAAAATCTTTATGGTGTACGTGCTCATCACGGAAACAAGGTGCCATATTCCGAAAATCACGTAAATTGATCACGTAGCTTTAACTAAGAAAATCAAAATTTACGCAATATAACGAATTTACTACTAAACTATATTGAACATAAGGTTGATTTTTTTACATCGACACTTCGAATGGATTATTCTCCGCATTTATTTCTTGCATTTCAATCATGGCTGATGAAAATACGATTCACAGTCGTAAAATTTGATTTTCTTGGTTTATATATATATATATATATATATATATATATATATATATAATGTGTGTGTGTGTGTGAACTCCCTTATCAAATTACGTGATTTTTTTTTTTTTTTTTTTTTTTTTTTTTTTTTAAATATTTCATCTTCGTTCCGTGACTGGTACGTACATCATACATACTTTTCTGTATTTTATTTTAATTACCGCCGTAAGTGTCAATCTGAATATACGCCTCATTTAATTAATTTTTTTTTTTTAAGTGACAGTTGTATCGATTCGAAGAATTCTTATCGACATTTTTTTTTTCAGTAAGAAGACTGACAATAATATATATATATATATATATATATATATATATATATATATATATATATATTCTATAAATCTGTAATTTTTCATTTAAAATGGTGTCCGACTGTGACTTAATCGTCTGCTACATTAAAGCTGTGCTTGGTAAAGGTTGCCCTTAGTTTACAGAAAGCAACTTGTATTAGAATATTTCTTTTAATCAGTTTTATTGGGCAAATAAAATCGGTGTTCTTTTTAATAAATGGATCCGAAATATAATGCTTTAAGACAGACCATCAATGTCACAGTCGGTCGCCATTTTGAATGAGAAACTAGATTTATCAATTGTTACAATTTAAAATCAATAAATAAGCGGTATATTCTCCTTATTTATTAGAGGTATATTTAGCTGACGATAACAATTAGTTTTGCGAGAGAAAGGTCTCTTTTTAGTAGCATATATTTACAGACAGATATTTATTTTAAGAGGAAGAATAACATTTGTTACCGAAACAGTAGCAGAAACTTGCAATGAAGCGAGCGACTAGCAGAAGATATTGTCGTTTGGAAGAAACTGCTTACATTGCAGACATGTATATAATTAAGTTTATCAGATGTTTTAACTTGTGGAGTATTTCATTCCAGTTTACAGATAATGTTTGGTAACCAGGAGAAAATACGCACCATTTCGGAGCCTACCTTTCATTGTAAACTTATATATAATAACATTTGTCGTTTATTTTTTAAACTTTTTTCTTAAGGGGCAATCCATTCTGGTCTACATATAATGTTGGGTCGTCAGGAGAGAATACACACCGTTTCGGTGCTAACTTTAATACTTTATACTATTATTAACAGTAGAATGATGTTAATAATGTCATGAAATTTATATAAGTTCAGCCGCATGTTCGGGTTTAAAAGAGTCTTCGACTGAACTGCCTCAGGATTGGCCCCTCCCTCCTCGTGGGTACACAAGCCAGACAAAGAGGTAGATATGAGTAAAGAAGTGAATGACGAGAGATATGCTCGAGATACTAACAGATATACTGTAGTCATCAATACTCTAGACCAATGGTTCTCAATCGGGGTCTATGTGGACCCCCATGGTACATGTAACGTTAATATCGGTTCAGTCTTCCTTCAAGATAAACTGTTGATATATGTTCTTTGGTTTTCTTTGCATTACTGAAAAATAAAATAAGCTATAAGGGTTCACCAAAATACATTAAAAAGAAAGTCATGATTAAAAAAAGGTTGAGAACCATTGCTCTAGACAGAAACTAATCCGAAATTCAAAAGGCGGAAGGGGGGGGGGGTGATCATTGTTGTTGAGCGAAGCTTACATAGAGCCCACAGAGTTCGTTTCCTTCAGAATTAATTTTACATAACGTTCTTCTCATTTGCCGTAACTATTCGTTATACAAGATTATACGGGTTTACGCCTTTACACACAGATCAGCAAGCCCCAGCGATTGTGTGTTTTGTTACACGAACACCTGAAACTGCCCAGGTCATCGATTTGGCAGTTTCAAAATATCATCGTAAAGATATGGTGGCCGTTTAAAGCCTGCAGCACACAAGACTATGAAATTTTCATTTTAAGCCAACATTAAATATTTCACGCATTTTACAATGTACAAATGTTCTGCAACATAAATAATTGATCTCCAAGAAAAACCAATAGCGTATTTAAAACCAATAAATTCCAGGTAGAAGTATCGCCCTACCCGCTTCTTATCGTAGCAAGGTTAGGCATGAAGCGAGTTTAATGTTGGATTAAAATTCAGCTCTCCTGAGCGTGCAGTTTGGAAGGATACAAAAATAACGGAGAACGAACATTCTGCATTGGCCAGAATGAGCGTATCAGGCGACTTACTCTAAAATCAAATATGACTGAAGAGAGTCTTAGACTTGTTATGAATAGAAACAAACTCAACGAAACATTAGTTTTCGAATTGTGCCCGATCCAGGCCTAAAACTTATGGTACTATGTTGATTTAACCTGATTCTCTGTAACATTATTAATAAAAATAAATGTTATGCTCTTAACTAATTGAGCTCTGTCGGATTTTTTCTACCAAACAAAAACAAAATTGTGTGTGTGTGTGTGTGTGTGTGTTCCTTGCGAATTACTTTTTTTTGTTGTTTTTTTAAATATTCAATTTAAATAGTCAAATTATTATCTGACAATACCCCCCCCCAAAGGAGGATGTAATGCCTGAAAGCTAACACCTTTGGCCATACCTCCTTTCAACAAAACAGGGTCTGATGATTCAGGACATACACCCTAAGTTACCAGAATGATGGTATAGCGATCCACAGTTGTCATGACAACTGGTCGGAACCAGACCACCGGAACCAACAGGTTCTGGTTGATATATTAACACTATGATTACAACGTTTATTTCCCAATTTACAGTAAACAGTTGGGTTGGTTTTTGTCTAACGACACATCAACCTTTGCGGTCATTTAATGATTTTTTAAAACCTTTTTGAAACAATAATGTACGACCTTAATAGCAAATGTTACATAGCCCACTACACAATTCAGGTCATTAGCTTTCCAACGAGCCTTCATTTGTTAAATTCTGGTCAATAGTCGCTGAGATTTCGAACTTATAAAAGTTTTCTAAATTTTTCTAACTGCTTTACTATTGCAGACGAATCCTTAGAAAGGCAGTTGTAAAGTGGCTAGTGTGATAACATGCCGCCAATTAGCAAGCGTTAAATTAGGTGCTTGTTTGAATATGTCTTTGTTTAGCTAACTCGTTAGTTGGGTGATTAGTAGTTGATTATTCGTCCATCTTGCATGGCGGTAAAAGACGTCCATCTACCCATTATGAGAAAGTGTGAAGCGTAAAACTTTTCAAAGCTTGATAAAAAGAAACATTGAAAACATAGAATGTATCGTAAAAAGGAATTGAAAGGAGAATTCTGTTTAACATTTAAAAGCTAATATTTAGAGTGAAGTGTTAAAGAGAAAATGTGTACAACAAAGGGAATTCAATGTGTAGGTCTGTTATTGTATTTATGCTTTGCTGAGTTTGAGCTTGAGAAGAGAGGGTCGACTATGAATATAATTATCGGTAGGTTAGCATTTATCAACCTGTGATTTCCACAAAGTTACTCGGTGTGTCCGACAGATGACTGGAAGAGCCAAAAACTGTCGACAAGTAGTTTTATGGATATTAAAACATTTTTCCAATGTATTACTTAATGAATTTCAGTGGTCCTCGCCATTCTTAACATGGCGAGGGGTGGTGTAACAATTTGTGCTTTTTTTTTTTTTTTTTTTTGTAATAAGGCTCTCCCGGCTGTTTCCAGTTCTTCCAGTCATCTGCCAGACACACCCGAGTAACTTTGTGAAAATCGCAGGTCGATAAATGCAGAAGCGCCACTTATATTTTGAAAGTTGCATATTACAAAGGCATGATATTAGAAGTAGGAGTTATAGTTAAGATTGTTCGCTATACTTAACTTCCGGTTTCTGATCCGCAGACGAGACGACGGAGACCAGTAAGATATGGTCTCTTCTTATTAATAACTAGCCTAGGTGCCCTGCGTTGCGCGGATGGTTGGAGGTGTGTGTTGAGCAAAAAAAAAAAAAAAAGTGGTAGTAGGCAGACAGGCTCGCAAAGGAGGAAAAGAACGCAGAGAAAAGAAAAAAATTTTAAATGACGTCGCCAAACCGGAATGGACGAATGTTTCAATGTCCTTTTGGAGGGTCAATCGAAAAGTGGGGACGACTTTCGAAAATATCAGCGAAAAAAAGCGACTCCTCCCTGTAGAAAAGTGCTTAGTTGAGGGTGAAAGAATTAATGTTTTTAGTCAATTTTTCGATATTTGTTATCCGAAGGGTCGGGCTTCAAAACGATACTGACCTCGTGAAAATCCGTCACCCCTGTCGAACGTTTTAGGCATACATACATACATTTAAACAGACAGGTGAGATTTTTATAGATTATCTTCCTCTCAACGTGTAAGCCTTCCTTCTTTCCCCATGTTAAGAATGGTTTTCTTACCCAATTGATCATGTCTAAAGTAAAGTTGCCAACAAAGGTGGTATGTGTGTGTGTATATATATATATATATATATATTAAATATTGAAATGCTCATATCTATGGTTCTATTGGGTGAAACTACATGAAAATTTGCAGGCTTTTTGAAAATTATAATAGTGATCTATTGTTAAAAATTTTATGACAGTTGGTAAAAAAGAACCTATATTTTCAAACCAATAAAATATGCCTATATTTGTATATATAGTGTCCTGGCATGCAGCTTCGATTTTGCTGCTTTGGTTGTCTTCCCTACATTTGTCGGTTTTGCTGATTCGGTTATGTGTCTTTACCTTTTTTGTTAGGTTTGTATGCTTCTTTTCAAAGTTTGTGCGTGTCAGTGTGTCCACCAAGAAACTGTTTAAATTGGAATCGACTAATTCACATAGGCTCAAAGGAGGATCCGTTTGGAACAAACAAGGATCCTTCCCATTAAAAATTTCACACATACATGTGAGTTAAGTTTATTTTTATTATTATTTTAGTTTGGGATCTCACGTTAGAGCTAATGTCGGTGAGCAATTGATTTGAGTGATAAGTTCTGTACGATTACCACTCGGACTTAAGGTCATTAACAACAAAGTTTAGTGAATTGCTGTAAAAAGTTAGAATGATTCAGAAATGGGAGTGGGGAATAATTTTACAGTAAATTTATGTACAAAATTGATCGTCATGGGGTTCAATGTGTTCACACGTAATCGCCTAAAAAATGTCCTTTTGGAGGGTCGGTGATTTAGAAGAGGGTGTACATTTATAATTTTTTTTAAGCCATTCTTACTTTTAATCTATCATTTATTTGATTGCTTGATGGTTTTCCAGAATAGCCAACAAAATAAAAAATGGGTGAAAAAATAAATATACAACAAATGAATGTTGCCAAAGGCAAGATAAGTTACTTTTCTCATTACCTGGATAAGGTTTTTTTGGTGTGTGTTTTTATTTTAAAGTGTTTTTAACTTAAAAACAAAAGGTAGTGTAAAGCTTGTCTAGTTAGAGCGTAAAACAAAATGGTCTTATTCGTACCAAAGTCGAGGCTCGATAATCATTGAAAAATCGAAAATTAAATAAAATGCTTACTGGTAAAACAGTACATTTTCACACGATTGGTAATTTATTGGGCGTGTTTCCCTGATTTTTTTAAATCTAATTTTCGATTTTTAGATGATTATCGATGCTATAATGAAATTACCATTTTGTTTTTCGTTCTCACTCACTAGGCTTTACACTACCTTTTTTGTTTTTGAGCATAAAAACAAATAAATAATTAAACACACCTAGAAATAATTTAAATGAAGTTTTTTTGCTAAATTGTTAGGAGGGGGGCAGCTTCCTTTTCCTATGTTAAAATGTTTAGTTTTTCCTAATCTAAAAAAAAAAAAAAAAAAAAAAACGGAGATGCAACCGGAAGTTTGGTGGAAACTTGAATTGTTTGGAATTGTTACATATTGCATTATGAATTATCTATTGTTCCTCCACTAATTTTTTTCATAAATTTTTATGCACGTCACTGTTTATAAAATTATTTTGGTACTTCTAACACTTTATCGCCGAAACTGGAGACGCCATTTTATTTCATGCATCTGCAGTTTAAATGCAAGGGAGAAATCATTATTTTAAACTATGACCGAAGGATGAATAAATGACAAAATTAAACTGGAGAACGATTGCTTCCGGAAAGAATGAATTAACCTAAAATTAACATTTATTATTTTATTTAATGTTTAAAATTATTTGTTCGAAAAAAAAAAAAAAAAGAAGTTTTTTATAAAAATCCAATATTACTTTAACTACAAAATTGTTTTATTAAAATTATATTTGCTTACGCAAACTTTTCAATAAATGCTTTTACAATTATATTTTGATAAATTCTTATACAATAAATGTTTTTGGCGCTCGCCCACTTTAAACAATTATGAATATGTCATTTCATTTTCTGTTTTTAATAAAAAAAAAAAAAAAAAAAAGAAAAGTTTAATGAAAAACTTTCCCATTTTCACTAATTTAATCAAATTTCCAATTAAACAATTACGGATATATGTTCTCTGTCACTTTCTTTATTTACTTTTTTTCATAGTTCTTTCCCGAAGTTTAATGTTTTTGTTATTTTTAACTTTGGCCATAGTTTAAAATATTGATTTCTCCCTTGGATTTGGAAAGCAGGTGCGTGAAATAAAATGGCGTCTTCAATTTCGGCGATAAAGTGTAGAAGCACCAATTATTTAATGTAGACAACTTCTGAAACATTCAATCCATGCGTATTTATTAAATAATATTTAAAAACGAAAAAGGACTTTATATTCGACAGTTTAAATGCTTATAAGTTGAAAGGTCGCGATCTTTTTTTTTTGTTAAAAGTATTAAAATTGTTAGCGGACTTGACCGAGCTTGTCCCCCCCCCCCGCCCCCTATATTTTTTTTCGTCTTTTTTTTTTTTTTCAATTTTTTCAGCGGGTGTTTATCGAATGGCCACTCGTCTACCAGATTATTAAAAAAAAAAAAAAAAATGAAAAATCAGTGTTTAAATATTTGTAGGGGTGCTCAGTTTCTAATCCAACGTTTTAGTAAATCGATCACCCATTTTAGAACCACTCGAGGCTTTTATGCCAACTTTCGCGAATTTAGCTTTTTTTGAATTTCGCTTTCTTCGATCATTTTATATACATTTTTAAATGTCATTACCCGATATTTACAAAGATTTTGCTCCGACGATATTTTTTTATTTTTTTTGAATACGCATTCTTCAAATTGTATCACCCGACATTTACAATCTAAGGGCAATGCATGTGCGCTATTACCAACTAAATACTTACCTTTTAAAAGCGTTGGTTTTTAGGGATGTTCGGGTTTGCATTTTGTGTTTTCACTGGTTGCCACGTTTGTTTTCACGCGCATTCAATTTTTGGAGAAAAAAAAGACGAAAATTAAAAATATGTAAACGACGAGGGGGGGGTTAAGCTACTTCATGTTCACCAAATTAACTTTTTTTACGAAGAAACCGCAATGCATTCTGGGAAATTTCGTAATTGTAAAGTTTTAAAAATATAGTTTTATTTTACGCTCTTCGATTTGTTAGTTTAATAAATATTTGGTCAATAAGGAATAAATGCGCACACAAACAAGTTGTGTTATTAATATCGATTGGAAAGGAAACGGGTAGATGTTATCAAAATATTCTTCGATTTACCTTTTCTTTTTCTCGGTGCTCGAAAATTGACGGATTAAAGGGGGGGGGGTACGTGGTCTCTTGACTGACCTTATATATTCGCGCTCCCCGAAAGTAGTTTTCTCCTGTATATAAACGAGCCTAGATTTTTTTATTGGTAAATATAGGCATTCACCCCCCCCCCTTAAAATCAAAGATAACCTACAACAAACTTCTTTTGATCTTCCCCCGACCAAATCAATAAATAAAAGTTACTTAAAATTCGATTTTTACACGAGTCCCATTATTCGATATTTATAAAGTTTAGTTTTTTGTCTCGATGATTTTTTTTTTTTTCGTTTATTTAATTTTTTGTTTAAAAAGCAACTTTATGCTTATGCTTGTAATAAATAAATAAATAAAATAAAATCTTCTCTGTATAAGAACCGCGTTCCTTCTTGACCGCGGCAGGAGGAAGGGGTATCCATTAAAACCATAGAAAATAGGGAAACTATAAAATAAGACAAGGGGACACCCGACCGCCCCCCCCCCAATTTCCACGCACCGACTTCTACTTTTTCTCCTGCTACTACTTGCATTATGAAACAAAGACGACAGTCGAAGGGAGACGAAACAAACACAACCACCGCCATCGTAGTAGCAGTGGTAGTTCATTCAATCGTCTTCCACCAAGTGTTCAATATTTATTCCGGCTTCCTGGAATCGTTCTTGGAATTTCTACGGGTAGTCGCGTCCTTCTATTCCTGCCTTTTCTTTCTGGAGTTTTCACAATATGGATTTACTTACGGAATCGATGGATCAGTTTTTGAGTGACACAATCGAACATCCTTTTTAGTTTCAGTTTGTGGAGTATTTTAATCCTGTTTATGATCTGAGATCCCTAAAAAGCTGACAAATCCCTGTCAAAAAAAGGGGGAGCCTTTTTTTTTTTTGTTTGTCTATTGGTTTAGTTTAAAGTTCTGTAATCTTTTTTTTCTTCGGATCATTGTTCCCATTTTATTTTTTTCAGTCAGTAACTAGAAATTCCAATCCGATCAATTTTTGTGGAGTTTACAAACAAATAGCGATTTCAATTAATGCGTTTATTTATTTGCTTTGTGCTGTTTTGTTGTTGCTGGTATGTTGGGTTCGATCTATTACAGCTGCTATAATGGTTGAGGTTGTTGTCGTCATTATTAGAATTTAAGGAAGAATAGCAGAAAATGGACAATAACAAATATTAATAATAATAGCAAAACCTGTTTTTATCGTTACTTTGGTGCTTATATTTTTTTAATAGTATTTTCAAGTTAAATTCAAGTTTCATGGTATTTTTTCTTTATTGTTAGGTGAAAGTAGAGAATAATTGCCAAACACCCATCCCTCCCCATGTTAAGAATGACTTTCTAAATAATAACGTTATTATTTAAGCACGGTAACGTGAGCGCATATGCATAAGTGCCGTTACTGTTTGTTATTTACACTTATTCACAATGCAATTATTTAACTGAATCTAATCAGTATTTTGCGTATTTAAGGATGTAAAAAAAAAAAAAAAATCCCTAAACAATGTTTAGTAAACATTCTAATCTCATTTATAAAAACTAACTTGCTGGAGTCTTCGGGCTTACATCAGAGTGTAGTAAGGTTCCGTTTCGGACTAGAGGGTCGTCTTTCCAGGCAGTGCTTTCCATCTTTGGAAGATGGGGTTAGTTTGTTTCCGGTTGCCTGAGCCCCATTCCACTTTACTGGGAAATGCAGACGGAACCTGATTACGACATAACATCTAAAGAATCCCCTTTGAACCGACTTCGTGTCACATATCCTCTCTTTATGCGGGAACGAGTAAATAAATAAATAAAACTAACTGATGACAACGTTCATAGATCGATCCATTTTAAAAAGGTGAAATAAATAAATTATCTGAAATAGACAACATTGTTCAATATCTTGTCACTGCTGCTACTACAGCCCACGTGTCTAAATAAAGTTCTCTCTCTCGGTGTTATTTAAACCGCATAAAAGAAATGATGCGGCTAACTCGCCACAAAAGTATGTTTCTTTAATCTTCAGTGTATTTAAATAACATTACCAGCCTTACTTAATATTAAGGGATACTAAAATGCTAACAAGGAGGACAGAGGGAGCAGGATTGTACGCAAATTGAAAATTTTCTGTTTGTTTGTGGTGAACAGATTGAAAGTTTGTTTTTGAACTTTAAATTTTTTCCTAAATGACAGACATGGAATGCTTTTGCGGATCTGCTCACCATAACAGAGAAAGAAAGAGAAAGGTATATTTAAAAGGAAACCTTTTTCTTTTACGGCTTAAAGAAGTGATTGAATTTTAAAATCGAATATTTTAAAATCGAATATTTTTATTTTTTTAAATTTATTCTTAAGTAAAAAAAAAAAAATCTGAAGTAATATTACATCAAATTTTTATTTTTTTATTTTTTTTTTTTAGACAATTTTTAGAAATTTTAAACAATCAACTCCAAACAATTTTTTCTTTTCACCCAAGAAAAAATGTGATTTTTGTTTAAACCTATTTAAATAGCTAAATTTGCCAATTTTGTTTATTTGGGTTAGTAGCCGTTGTAGTTATGTATAATTAGATGATCTCATCTGGCGTTGCCCGGGATTCTAAACTTTCATTTTCGTTTCCCGTTTGAAAAAAATAATTTAATGTATAAGATACGCAAACCCGAAAAAAAAAAAAAAAAAACAAATAAACCCACAACAAAAAACACGAAGTTATCCCATAATTGTCTCAATATAGAAAATAGAATAAAATTATTTTCTAAATAAAACTTTTAAATTCATTTTACTTTTACGCTATTGCGTTTTTTATTTCAATATATATTCTAAGAATACCAATTAGAAAAAAAAAATAATAATACGTAAGCGCGAGAAACAGACACGTGCAGACGTGCAGTGAGTGCACGTTGTTTGTATTGCAGTTTTATTAATATAAATTTTATGTGCACGAACTAACTTCTCCCTTTTTATTTTTGTGTATGAAGCCACAACCAAATACCTTTCATTTCCGGTTAATCAAATCAGCTGTTCATTTTTTATTTTAATATTATTCCTCTTCTAGTCATTTGCTAAAAATAGGCCAGCACCTGCAGACGAAAAGTAAGTTGTTACACACTTATGTTTTCAAGTGACGACATTTAAGTCGTTTTTCTTGACACGCACCGATTCCCCCACCCCTCCTCCTCCATCTCGACTCCCTTTCGCATCTAAAAGACACAAAAATATCTTAAAAACCGGGGTTATTAGCTGCGGTAGGAGCACGTGCGTTTGGCGACAACAAACCTCAATCACTTCATATCCCTTAACGTGATTCTAATTTTCATCATTATTATTATTAGCACCAGTGCTTGCTATCCTTCTCTTCATTCAGAAATTCTCTTTTACCTCCAAACCTTTTCACTACCCCCAATTTCTTTACACCCACCCCTCCTCGATTACTGTCCAGCCCCTTTTGACTCAAATGGCCATTTTCACCCAACTGAAGCAACGACAACCCCCACCATTATTCATCCAAATAGAAAAAAAAGTCCTTTCAGCAAATTCACGACCCACAATAACAATCGTACCAGGACGTGACAGTTTACTACACTGGCCAGGCAATGTCCTTCGTATGCGATATTATTAACAACTGGTGCGATATTAAGTAGAAATATATATATATATATATATATATATATATATATATATATATATATATATATATATATATATATATATATAATCCTTACTATGGCTGACTTGTGTTTTTACCTAGACAAGTCTTGGTCCCTTCTTTGTAATATTTCTGCTGGCAGAAAGTGGAAGGTAAGTTCTGTTCATTTATCACTTGTATCTGTGGTGTTATTGTAATTCCATTTTTTTTTATCACTGTTTAATGATAAAAAAAATGAAATTATTTTATTTTACTACCAGTAAAATTGTCACTTTTTTTTGTACTTGTCCAGAATTCACACTAAAAAAAAAAAAAAAAACAATACAGAAAAGTCTTTATGATAGCAAAAATAAATAATTTTTTTTTGTATATATTCTGTATTAAATTACAAATTAAATGGATTTTGGAATGTGACATTTTCTATTCGGTAACGGACTGGCACGTACCTCCAAATATTTCTCTGTATTTTTCTTTTGTTAATTAGGTTGAATTCTGGACAGTAACCTTTTTATTTATTTTTAATTAAAATTCTGAACCTTTCATTTAAGAATCTTAATTTTTCCACGTATCTGATAGCGTGCGACGTTCGTTTCTGTCAACTTTTGGTGTTTATTAAGAGAGACGACAGTTTGATTTTGTGCGTGGTTTTAAGCAAAAACGGTACTTACTTGTCATGTCGAAAATAGGAATATATCCAAAAATTCACCAAGTAGAAAATTATAGTTAAAAATAATTTTTACGGAAAATTGGGTGAAATTGCATTTTCCCTAGATGTGAACACCTTGAAGATTGCTAATTCAGGGGACATATTTATCTCTTTTCTCCACATTAATGGCTTCCGAAATTTGTAACTTATAGCGATGGACTTTTTTTTTTCTTCTAAAAACAATAGCAATTGTTCTACTTTTATTTTTCGTAATTTTTGGCTATATTAATATTTTCGACATGACTATTACGTAAGTACTGTTGTTTTGCTTAAAATGACATTTAAAAAATCGATCTATCTTAACAAGCACCCCTTTTTTTTAAAAAGATTTTTTTTATTTACGAAAATTTACAAAGACAGGTTGCCCTTTTTGTTATCCTTAGTAGAGTTCTACCAAAGAATAAAAAAAAATATATTTTTATGCTTTTCTTCAATCCTCATATAAACTTTACCGAAAACTGTTATTCGTTAATAATTATTTTTCTACCTCATCGTTTTCCGTAATTTTTTTATATGATACTATTTACGATATGACAATTACGTATGTACCATTTTGTTTTACTTGAAATTCAATATTTCGAATTTTATTCGTTCAATATAGAAGCACCAAAAGTTATTGTAGGTCGTTTAGCTTTTAACGGATTTTTTTAAAGTTTTTGTTTATAAACCAGTTTGAATTACTTAGTAATTCCAGGTTCATAATTAAACTATTTTTTTTTATTCTAATTAAAAACATAAGTTATATTTGTAAATAATTAAATAAAATGGTGAAAAATAAATTTTGAAAAGAAAAAGCTGGTCTAAAATATAAAGTATAGTTAACAACCGAGAAATTCACACCCCCAAAATACAACAAAAAACTTTAACCAAACGCATTAAAAATATCATTTTCTACTGACCCAAACCCGTATACTTTTAAAGTGTGGAAACTAGATGTAAGATTTATCTCCGAATTTGTTGTTAAGTTGACTTTATCGAAACGCACAAAAAATTGGCAGTCGATTTTTTTAAAATATTTATTTATTTAAATTTAATTTTTAGATGGTTGCTTTAAAGAAATAACTTACTCCACTAGTGACCATATGCCTAATGAGGGGGGGGGGTAAACTCTGATTAAGGATTAATGGTAATTATACAAAAACTTGACAAGTTTCAGAACACTTAAAATATACAAGCCAGTAGAAAATTAAATTTTAATGCGTTTGGTAAAAGTTATTTGTGTGCATAGATTCGGTTTCTCGCCTGTTCTGTTCACTATACTCATGATTTTTTTTTTTTTTTTTTTTTAATGGTTTATACACCCCCTCCCCACTAGTGTCGGGTTTGATCGTTTGTTCGAATTTCATGAAGATTAACATTCACATGTTTAAAGGATTTTTATTATTTACTCGCTAGGAGGACAACTTATGTTGAGTGACAACAAATATCCCAAGATTTCCAATACTGTCCACCTCTTTTGATAACGCAAATTCATTTGCAAAGGTTATCGCAACAGACGCTTACCACTGAATTATCGTTAGAAGCGACCGTAGATCTTCACTGGAATTTGGGTGGCAACAAGTCTCCCCAAGGTCCCAGTTCTCTTTGCACTCATCCAACGGTGGTCTGGATAGTGCTTTCTCTCCTCGGTCTTTCCATCCTCCTTGATCCTCCTCACTTATTTGGTGTGGCGTCAGTTTACGCACACAAAAAGGGGGACGCATGGGAGTACCTTACAATTAAACAGTTTGTTTTCAGGATTCCATGTGATGTTCCTTTGTATTTTACATTTGTAGCTGTTTCTGTGTCCAGTTTGTGTCTGTAGTCTTTATGTAGTGTTAGTCTCTGCATTCAAAGGTTTTCCTTAATATTTCTAGTTTTCATTGTTACTATCCGTTGTATCTTCTCAGCCATCCCTCCGATTCAATCTTCTTTTTTCAAAGTTTTTCGTTATTGTTCGAAGCTCTCCTGCTATTAGTGTTGTACTCTTGAATTTCTTCATTTGCCAGACCCTTTTTTTTTTTTAACTTTCTGGCCAATTCCATGTATTTGCTCCGCTTCTCCGTCTCCTTGATCTTCACTCTGTGGTCTGCTGGTACGGCAAAATCTACAATCTGGCAGAACTTAACTATTATGACATCCGGTCCTCTTGCTTAAATGGGTTTATCCGCTTATATATCCACGCTCCATAGAATCTTATGACTTCCATTTCCCAGTACTGCTACCGGCGTGTGCTTGTATCATTTGTTTGAGAGTTCAAGAGGCAATTCTTTGCATAAATGTCAGTGTACTGCCTTCCCCACTTGATCGTGTCTATTGTTTATGTTCTTTTGGTTAGTTTGCTGCATTCACTTAGGTGGTTTGTTTTGTCTCTTTGTCCAGGGAGTCTGCATTTGCTGTTTTCTTGTGCCTTGTCGATCCTTGTTTGATGGGGTTGGTTCTAATCACGTCATTTTCTGCGGCTGTTATTAGGGATTCATTTTCCCTGTGTAGGTTTCCTTTTTGTAGCTATTTCTAAACGTTTTTGTTAGTTTAATCATGTGTAATCCAATCGTCCATGTAGCTGTTTCTCTTCCCATTTTTCTTTCCTATTCTTTTTTTTTTTTATCTTGTTTGTTTCTTCAGTGTCTCTTGCTGCGGTAATTATTCTTCGGTATTCTGCATTATGTATTTTTTTTTTTTTTTTCGTATTAATATTCGTACCGCTTTACAGCGCGTCGTAGATAAGTTCGTCGGTAGGTAGTAATAACAGTATAATCGCTCTATCAATGACTAAACTAGACCGCCGCATTTTCTTTGCTTTTCCATGAGGACATGTCAACCTGAGTGATCAATGATTGGTCCGGGGGCGGCGAAATTTACCGCTTTACGAGCGAAAGGTAAAAAAAAAAAAAAAAAAAAATCAACGCAAGATTCGCTTAAAGGTAATTCCCCAATTTACAGATATTAAGTTTGGCTATGTTTATTGCATTGCGTATTAGTTCAAAACAACTTATCTCTGCATATATAAAGTTATGTGTACGTGGGAGTAAACTCCAAGGTAATCATTATTATTGGCGACATAAATTATCTATAATATAAATCTCACCTGTCCGTTTAAATTGCATGTATGTATGTAACTTTCGACAGAGGCGACGGATTTTCACGAGATCGGCATCGTTTTTAAGCCTAACCCTTCGGACGACAAATATCGAAAAATTGGCCCAAAACATTAATTACTTCACCCTCAACTGAACCCTTTTTTACAGGGAGGGCTCGCGTTTTTCGCCGATATTTTCCAGTCATCCCCTCTTTTCGATTGTCTAGCCTTAATTTAAGCCTACGTCACTTCCGGTTTGGCGATGGGCTCAACAGCAAAAACGTCATGTTTTTTTGTTGTTGTTGTTGGTTTTTGTTTTTTTTTCTCACGTTCTTTTCCTCCTTCGCAGTACGGGTTCCAGCCTTCCTGCCTACTACCACTTTTTTTGTTGTTTGTTTTGCTAAACATACACCTCCAAACATCCGGGCAACACCGGGCACCAAGGCTATTTCAAAAGAAATACCGTTGGGAATTTGTGTGAGTGGTTTACTTTTTCGTTGGTTGGTGATCTATTTATGTTAAAAACAAATCATTAATGGAAGTTATAATCCTTTTAACTTCCATAAATATCGGTTCTGAGCAATGTGGCCATTTTAATGAGTATAAACTTCTATTTGTTAATTCAAATATTTCCGATTTGCATGAAATTTGATCCACGATTAATAGACACCTAATAATCAAGTTTCTTTAAACGCTTTGAGTTTAAGCCTTTAATAAAAGTAATTTTTCTATAATTTAGTGGAGTTTTATCAAAAGTAGAATCAGGATTCTAGACACCACGTTTAATATTGATTTAAAACTCCATAAGTGACGACACGGTCATCCTGGAACGGATATTCTACTAGTAAATAAAAAATAAAATGATTGGTGCGTTTTTTTTTGTTTTTTTTTTAATATTTTAATATTTTTTGTATTAACAATTAAAGAAAAAAAATCTTTCTTTTTTTTTTTTTTGTAATGTAAAAAAAACAAACAAAAACATCCCAAAATATGGCCATTACACTAAGAACGAAGACGATCAACCGTAAAACTGACAACGTAAGTGTGGACATACACATATAAAGTTATTTAGTCCTTCTCCATATTTTATAACATTCTCGAAGTTGTGCCATGGAAATGTTGATAATTCCAAAATTCATTTATCTGATCCAGGTTGAAATTGTGTGTGTGAGTTACTGCTATTAAAGAGCTTTTCGACCATGGCCGAACTTTTCAAACTCATGCTGGACTTCATTGGCTACAATATAGACCAAGTGGCGAGTCTCTGTTAAGTTAATGTTAAAAAGAGACTTTAGCCTTTTCCTTAATTTTGACCTAGATATCTCAAACAAGTTCTAAGTTAGACCATGACTGATACTGATATTTTGTCGAAGTTTGGTGACGATTGATGAAGCGATGTAGACGCTAGGCTATTCACAAACTGTTACAAATTCAACCGAAAACATAACCTCCGTCGCGGAAGTGTATGAAGTATACTAGGCACCGCCAAAAATGGCCGCAAAATCAAGTTGTTGTTGTTTTTTAAAACTAAATTACATTTATTAAAATCCATTATTTCTGAGTAACTTTTTTTTTCCAGAAAGATAAAACCCTGAATTTTATCATATAGAAAACAGAATAATGTAAAACTTTTTCTACTATTTTTAATTCAATTTTAAATGTTAAATTTTCCCAAAAAGTTAACAATTGATATTTTTTGTCTTGCACAAAAAACGTACTTAAATATTTAAAAAAAAGGGTTTTTGAAATAATTTATTTATTCATTTATTGTCTAACTAAGATTTAGAATGATTTTCTAAAAGAATATGCAAAAATATTATAATATAAGTACCTGAATTTCAAATAATTCCACTTATTCATATAGGTAACCAGATATTTCGCGTCGCCGTAGAGTTCAGATCGACTCTGTTTACGTTTTCTTTTGATGAGACGAAAACTATGGAAGACCAAACAGGCCAAAAAAACTTATTTTTCAGTGACGAAAATTTCAATGTATTATTAAGCTGAGGCTGTCCAGTACCAGATGGGTGACCATTTGTATGAGTTTGGTTTTTAATGTGTATGTGTGTGGGGGCCAGGCTCCCCAAAATGGGGGGAGGGGGCAATTTAAAGCAGAATAAAAAAAAAAATTATTTCAGCGCGTTTGGTCCACCGTAGTCGAAAGGCGGCAAACGTTTTCAAACGAGATCGAAAAAAATTATGCTATTTTTAACACAAAGGGCACAATATTTATCGAATTTTTTTTTTTGTATCGATTATTCAAAGCATGCTCTGTTTAATAATGGTCATGCATTATTCGGCTCGCTAAAAAAAAATTGTTAATTTATTTATCAAAAATTTTAAAATGGCTTTTTTCGTATAAATATAAAAAAAAATTTTTTTTTGTTTTGCTTAACTTAAATTAATTATTTTACTTAACATATTCACCAAATTTCACACTTCAAAACTCAAAAGCGGGATAATTAAACACAATCGAAGTTCTGATATTCAGACGTCAAAATAAGGTATGCAAACAATTTTTTTTTTTTAATCTATAATTCTGTCCCTTACAACAACACAATATGTTTTGTTCAGTTTCAGATGATTATTTTAAGCATATTTGTTCCCACTTCAAAACAAGGGGGGTTTTGTAAGCAAAAAAATATATATATATAAATATCGTTTATGAAAAATAAGTACACTGTTATAAAGTTCATTCTTCTCCTAATAATCGCTGAAAATTTCGTATTGATCGGATAATTACCTGATTTTTGGTAGATTTTTAAAAAGACGGTCCGTCAAAAAGTACTGACCTGCCCCCCCCCCCCAGTTTTGGCGGTGCCTAAAGTATACGTTTTTCGGTTAATGTTACGTTGATTTTTTTTTTATAATTTAATAAAAATAAAATCAATATGCAAATCAGGATTTTATTATTCAAAAGAAAGTTTTGAATTAATTCCAAAATGAGTCAACCAATAAAACACACCCGGACTTTATACTTGTGAACAAGGAAATTACTTATTTAATGTTGGGAGGAGAGAGAGGGGATACCGATATTTTTTGACACGCATAGTACGGCTGTAAAGAAGAAACAAACGAATAAATACGGGAATTCCCCACCTGTATGGGTGCTGAACAGGATTCAGGTTCGACTGCAAATCCGATTATTAAGATTGTCTGATCTTTTTAACTTCCAGAGGGGGGGAGACGATGTCAAGTAAATGTGGTCTCTTAGGATTATCTTCCTCTCAAATAATATGAAAGCTTTCCCTTCCCCATGTTACGAATGGCTTTCTTGTCCGCTTGACCGTGTCTAATTATTCAGCCAAATGGACAGTAGAAACCGGAAGTCAAGTAGAGCAGACAATCTTGATTATAACTCTGAATTATTTAAATTCTTTCAGTATTCAGACTGCCTGTTTATTATAGGAAAATGAAAAATTACGACTCCATCCCCTTAGGACTTCAACTCCTCCCAAAACCTTACTCGCACTGCAACCTTGATACTAAAAACTGCCCAACCAACCATCCTGAATTGAAGCAGTGGTAAAAAAAAAATGTCAATGTGTTCTGGTCGGTCTATCCTCCCAGGCATTACCGATCGTCCGAGGCACCCTCTCTGGAAAATGTTTACCATGACAAATTTTATTGGATTCAGTGCTCCTCCCCCTTTGTGGAAGGGGAGATTTTCGGGTTAATTCCTTTTTCAGTCACCTAAATTATTTAGTCAAATAGGTTTCGATTACTAACTTATAACAAGTTTTTTCATACATGTGAAACGCTGAAATGGAAACTAGGCTCGAAGTGTATAGTCGCCATTTTTATAAACTAGTCGAGAACGAGGAGTCAAGGAAAAATATGATTAGAGTTCATAATAGTGGAGTTAAGACGGGTTTGCGAAGCTGGGTTATTGTTTAATTTAACTAGCCTCGTTCTCGACTTACGAAGATGATGATTTTTATTTATGTATTTATTTATTTTTTTGCGTCTGATATGTAGGATAAAACTTAATGTTTTTAATGCTATTTTGTTTTTTACTAAAACCTTTTCGGCACGTGTGCATTAATGTAAAGGTACAACTTTTTGGTTTTCAGTTGCGACATTTTGAAGAGTGCATAGCAGGAGCAGATAAGCGTATATCAGGGACAAAAACTCTATTTTGTGTTAAAATTTTTCAACAAAAAAACACGCATTCGAATATTTCAAAATTTGGCCTTACTTACAAAAATAAAATAATCTCTATATTAAAAACAAAAAGAAATGTATTTTGTGTAATTATAATTTTCTTAAATCTATTAAAAAAAATTATAGTTGTTAGATTTTCGATTTGATCCTGAAATTGCATTTGTCTGCCCTTCCAACTGAAAAGCAAAGAAGTCGTACCTTCACACTAGTGCACAAGTGCCATCTTTTATCAGTAAAATAAATTGTTTGGGAGAAATGCCGAAATCGATTTCACTAAAAAGAAAATGTGGCTTAAATGGAAATTAACTAGATTTTCGCTATAAATGACTCTGTCGAACGTTGTCGTAGTGCGAGGCAGGTAAATAAACTTTACTGGTGACTGTGTATCTATAACCCACCCCCCAACGCATATAGCGATACTACCGCAGTTACCCCCTCTCTCCCAAAAAATAAGTGCGACATTAGAACAAGTTAAGGTGTGGGGCGGTCGACGATTTGACACGCCTCAAAATGACCTGTTACAAAAATAGTCACAGCTTCCTGGACACTTCACCACCCCCACCTATGAAAGAGGTTTCACCCAGGCACTAGAAATTGGCCTTTCTACCCCTTTGGGTGCTGTCCGGGAAGTGTTGCTTAAAAGTAGCGACCCCCCTGAGACTAGGTCTAATTCAATTACCTTTGCTCTCGTTTCCAAGCAAGAAACCATCTCCATCTTCGTGTCAGGTAGAGGTCACCATCTTATTTCATATTTATTGAGACAACAAAGCAAGATGAAACGTGTAATGACCTGAAGGCCTAATCTATCTTCTTCGAATATATAAAAGATAAAATTGTGCGCGTGCGTTTGTGTATGTCCGCCAAAGGCTTTTTTCGCCGGGCTTCTTGCGTCGATTACTATTTTGGAGAAGTTTCTTTATACTCCCTAGATTATAATATCTCGGTTTCGAAAACGGACATCGTCTCTATATTTATTTTGATCGACTTTTAAAAAAAATCCCTGGTTTCCAGTATTTATCTTTCTCATATAAATAAAGCAAAACTAATCGAAACAAAGACACCATCCACCTGTCCTTCAGTGCCGGGACGTCTTGAAAGCAATTAGCTTTGATCAATGTGAGGGAAACCCTTCATATAAGACAATTGCTAATTAGACGCTGCCAGAGTTCTCCCTTTTTTGTGTGTGTTTGTGGGGGGACTGGTTTTACCCAACATCGTGGGGAAACAAATAAGGCAGAAAACAGAAACCTCAACTGGCCTACAGCCAGACGTTCATTTCTGCGCCTGTGTGATTCTTAACGTAATTACCAACTCATTCATTTGTTTTTCGTCACTAAATTTAAACACTTTCCACTTCCGCTCAAGTCATGGCGCAGCAGTAAGATGCCAGGTTTCCTTTCACTTTCTTTTCCACCTTCGCGTCATGGGTTTGAGCCTGTCTGCCTGCTAACTTTTTTTTTCCACACACCTACAAACACCCGGACAACTCCAGGTACCCCCGCTAGTTTATAAAATAAAATCTATTTGCATTATTCCGACTACTATTGTTAGCTTCGTTGTTATATTTATAACGTTTCGGCCGATGTAACCTCCGCCCGTCTTCATATGCTTCTTTTCGAACTTGGAATTTTTTTGAGTTCACGAACATGGGTGGAATTTCAAACTGAATCCTCTATTTAATGAATATAACAACCAATATGAAAATAGTGCTCCCAAATCATACAAATTGTCATCTAACATCTGCCGAAACACAAAATCAAAGGGCTTCTCCGTAATTCTTCCTAAATTTAAAAAAAAAAAAAAAACTTCAAGAAAAACGTACCTATGACGGGAAGAAAGTATCCTAATCCAAAAACCAGGAATCCAGAAGGGAGTTCATGTGTAAAAGGCCTTCTTACATCTAGAGATCTCTGTAGAGATGGGATTTTGCTGATTGTCTGGAGTATTTACGCTGAGGGGCTACAAGAAATTGTAGTTCGTCAGAGCATCCACCATTAAAATACTTGTTGAATTAAAGGAACATTGGATCTTTTTCTTTTGGAATATTTTTCCAAACCAAAACTTTTAAAAAAAGTGCCAACTTGCGACATTTTAACGAAACTAGCAAAAAAAAAAAAAAAAAAAAAGAAAAAAAGCATAGCGGCCACCCGCATAATGCAGAAATGCCAGTTTTATATTTAAATTCCTAAACGTTTCAATGTTTAAACTCCCGTAAAAAAAACTATACATTTTATTGCAATAACATATAAAAATAGTTACGATCTTTGTTATTGCATATTGCCTATTTCAATTTTTAAAGCATTTATTTTTACATAAACTGTTAAAATTTTTAATTTTTTGAAGCAATGAAAAAAAAAACTAATTTGCATTAAAATCATTTATAGAAGAAAATAGGTAAACAGACATCTCAATTCTAAATTATCGAAGTAATTATATGTATGTATGATCTTGTCTGTCTGAGGATTGTTAATTTTTGGTCTAGACTTGAAACTTGCTATGTAGGGATTTGGATCTGGAGAACGAATTCGATTTAGTTTTTATTTAGTAAAATAGCTAAGAGGTCAAATAGAAAAGAATTTTAACTTTGCAGGCATAAGTCAACTAAACGTTATTTTTACGCATGCGCAAATATACATTTATGTTTAACATTATTTATAAGTTCTTCTGTGTGCGTGAATTTAACTCGGATGGTAACAACTGACAGTGAAACGCTAAATGCTTTGGTTTCGATTTTAGCTGATGGCACCCAAGTAATATTTGTTTTGTATTTTTTTAACTTTTGGAATCACTACTATATATTGGGTACAATATAATAATCAATACTATTTGCTCTATAATGAATGCGAAATTTGCATAAATTAAAATATACTGAAATTTATTTTGAGACCAGGCAACGCTGGGCGGTCTACTAGTGTACACATTATATATATGTGTGTGCGTGCAACTTGTACGACCGTGACGCTTCCATGTAAATAAATACAATTTGTGGTTATTCTCTTTCGTTTGTGTGACAAAGTAAAAGTTAAATTGGGACACTTCGAACAAGTACGCGCGGAGACGGACAAAAATAAACCTGATTTATTCCTCTTTTTTGTGAGGAGGGTCCCCAGTCACTGCCGACTGACTTTCATGACCCCCCCCCCTTTTTTTTTATTTAAGACAGACAGGACGACCCCTAAACTTGTAATTTTAGTAGACTTTTGGGCGGTCTTCCAGATTACAAAGTGACAATTAATGGTCTTTTAAAAAGAAGCAAAAAAAAAATCCGGAGCACGCAGTAAGTGTAAAAAGACTCTTTTTACACTTACTGCGTGCTCCGGATTTTTTTTGCTTCGTATCGCTACCCGAACTTAGGGTTAGTATTAAGGTTAGTGAATAGCCTTTTTTTTTTATTATTTTATTTTTTTACTGTAGCATAAAAGTTTCTTGACGAACATCGTTGATTTCGCACAGAATATTGCACAAATTGTTTGTTTTCGAGTCTTTGACGTATATAGCCATTCTAAAGTTTGGTAAAATCTTATTGCCCTAGCCAAAGATTAGAGAGAAGCGAGTAATACAGCAATAAAAAGCACATGTCCTAGATTAGGTTTATGCCCCTTTTTTTAAGAATAGTGACAGTAAAACCAATAAAAACAATCGCACATCGAAGTCCTCATTTTCTTGGCACCAAATGATCCGGTGTTATGTCATCATCGTATCAGGCAGGTTGCCCGGATCAAATTGACTTTCCCTCCACATGTCCTTAAGATCTTCAGGTTGTAAGCCAGTGTCTTCTGTCAATAATTTTGTGTATGTCTTGACAGGTCTTCCTGCTTTAGGGATTCCGTATTTAGGATCCTTTAGTGTCACATCACTGACGACCTCATCTTTTCTCCTGTAGCAATGTCCGGCATATCGTGTTCTTCTTTCTTTTATCGCTGAAGAAATTCCGGGCAACCGACCAGAGACAGCTAATGGTTGGGTGTGCTTCCCAGTTTGAATTTAACACTGCCCGGGCATTTTACCGTAAGTTCCATCTAACTTTCAAGTTTTATACTAAGATTCTATGATGTTCTGACTTCTGTGCTTTATTTAGAAAAATGGGCATTGGTGATTTATTGATTATTCTTCAATTTTTAGACCACTTTGTATACTATTTAAATAAACGAATGACTCCTTACCCAGAATTCCTCCTATATTAAAAAATATAAATTCTGATCCAAGTAACCGTGACGAAACTATCATATTCCAAAAATGACCTAAATTGATCAAGTAGTTTTATCTTATAAAGAAAACATTTTTGAGGGATTAATGTGATATTTGTGGGTAATCTCTTGGCCAAGATCAAAGTGTAGTATCTGTTCTTCAGATGCTGCACTTCCATTTCTTGTTCTCTTTCAGTGGAGGAGCAGTCCTTCACGACTGAGACAATTTTTATTTTTGTACCTTTCCTCCACGTTAAAAACCGACCCTGGTGTCTAACTCTATCCCGTGGGGAGGCATTGTAAATAGGTACTACATAATCTCACAAATCTGAGTTATCTCCCTTCGTCTTTTTTTTTTTTTTTTTTTTTTTTTTTTTTTTAATGGTGGACAAAACAGCCGCTTTTCTGTTAATCATAAAAGTTGATTTTATTTAAAGATACAATTACATGATGAGTTTACGTGATTTTTCAAAATATATTTGAATTTCATCACTGGTACATCATACAGATTTTTTATTTCTTTTATTATAGCAGGATTTCTGCACCAAAACCAACGAATCTTAGAATAAGTAGACAAACGCGTGCTTACATTTTTATAAGACTTTCAAACTAAGGTTGCAGTAACGAATTATGCTTAACTTATAAAATTATTACTTTCATATAGTTTTACATAAGCTTTAATATGTCGCTACACATTCACGAATATGTTTTGGTCAGTCACAAGTAGCTAGAGACATCTTCGGGCGATATTGCTTATACAAAAGTGAAGTCAAGCAATATCGCTCAAAGAGGTCTCTAGTTACTTGTAATTGACTTCACGAAACATAATCAGGAATATGTAGCGACACAGAAGTGTATTTCTTGCTCTGTTTCAGCATTGAACACGTTTGCATTAACCTCGTTAAAACTTCATTGGTTGTTTCATCTTTGGAAAATGTTAACCTAGGATTAAAATATATATATATATATATATATATATATATATATATATATATATATATATATTAAAAGGATTAGAATCATTGATCTTTAAACCATGCGAGACGTTAGATGTGTTAAAATAATTTTTTCTCCTCTAAAATTATAAAAAGTTTTTCAACATTTAATTTTCAGAATTTTTTTCTTGGCTGGTGAGATCAATAATGATCGAAACGGTTTGTACATCGTAGCAAGATATGACTGTTTACTTAAAGGAAATGAAAATTATGTTGGTGCAAAAATAAATGTCGTTTTTTATAGAGTTGAACGTTAAAAAACGACATTTTTGCACCAACCTTATATATATATACACACAGGGTGACCAAAAAAAAAAAAAGGCCATGTAGAACGGAGAATAAAAAAGAAAAAAACGCCAAAGACCCTAGTGTTTTGATGTGATGTTTCGAATATAATAAACTAATTATGACCAAAGTTTCATTTAAATAAGACAAAACACTAAGAAACGGGGCCTAATTAAAGTTGGGGCCCGTTTTTTTTTGTTTTTTTTTAGTCACCCTGTGTGTGTAATATATATATAACACGACAAATGTTCTGATATTTGTAGGTAATCTCTGGACAAGTTTTAATTTCTTTATATTTTCGCAAATACGTATGTTATTTTGACATTGTTTTATAAACAAAAATACTACTTATATGCCCATTATTTGACGATCGAGAATGCCGAGATCAGATCAGTACTCTAGACTCCACTTTGCCTCATATTTCTTTCAGAGTTGGCGATCGAGATCTTAAATTCGGCTTATTAGTTGATTTTCACTCTAACATGTAATCCTCAACACATTCTGACACTCGTGAAAGAGTTATAAAATAAAACTTTAGCCAAAGTTCGCTGGCTTAATTTACAATGGAGGGAATATTTGCCCCACCTTTTTTCTTTTCTTTATATTTAAGAGAACCTGTAAATCTATGACATCAAGGAAATTCCAACAAGTACGAGAGGAAATAAACTGATATATAAATTTTTAAAAAATCGAAACACCTGTAGCACATATTTTTATATTAGACCACACAATTAACTACTCTTGCAGAAAAAGTTGGGTAGCCACGCAAGCTTTTCAAATAATATAATAATGTTGATAATGTTAGTCGCCTTTGAATCTGTCGTCTAGTGTGGTTTAAAAATGTCGCACTTTTTTGTATTTACTTTTATGTATTGCTTAAAATAAGTCCGAGGAATTAAAAAAAAAAAAAAAAAAAAAAAATACGCATAATCAATTATCTGAAAAAGAAAAAGAAAATTCAGAACCGTAAAAAAAAAAGAAAAAAAGTTAATTCATGTTTGGAAATAAACATAATTTGAAATTCTATTATTGAATAATAATCACACACTCGTCTCTTTCAAGCGGAAGTGAAAACGGTAATGACAAAAATATCTCGCGTGCACATCGATCCACGCACGACTTCATGCATCAATATTCAATAATTTTATAGAATATGGATCGGCGCTTGTTTGGAATAATAACGAAAATTTAAACATTGAATTTCAATTAAAACCAATGTTAGCTACTTAATCGTCATGTCGAAATTAGTAAAATCTCCAAAAATTACGAAAAATGATAAACTAAAAAAATTAATTGATAATGAAAATAGTTTTCGAAATAAATTGCAAATTTTAAATAATAGACAGATGAATTTGTATGGTAGCAAGGGAGGTAACTGGTATACCTTGTTAATAATGATAAATCGTGAAAGTACATGTTTTATGTAATAATGATGTAATATGTTACTAATTGCAACATTACAAATAAACAGATAACATTTGGTTTTTAATGAAAACTCAATTTTACGACTTGATTTTTTCGTTCTTATTTCGAACATGCATCTATGAATATAATGACTGATCTCTAAAAATTAGAGAGGATTAGCCATGTTCTAAGGGAGAAAATAAACAGCCGTCCAATTTTTATCATTGGACACCTGGGTAACTCTACCCGCCCCTTCCATATGCAACTGCCGTCGGCTTCAGCGTGCCTCTGTTTATCAGCCTCCGGCATATCAAAGAAAATTGCTGAAAGTCTCTGTACTTATTTTAATACTATGTTATTGTCCAATTCCATGGTTGCGCCATGGTTTTTAATACTATATTATTGTCCAATTCCATGGTTGCGCCATGATGAAAATATGTGAAAACATATATATAAACTACATTTACTCACGTAAATTTAATATACGAAAGTATAGATTTATGCGTAAACTTTAAGTATTTACTTCAAAAGTGCTCAATACGTAGGTAGAGCTAGTTAGTAAAAAGCAACAAAACAAAACTTACTAAATATGAAACGAAACGTATTAGAAATTGTCGCGCTAGAAATACTTTATCATTCAAACACGGTAGTGTTTGTGAATATATGGTTAAGTGGCAGTTTTAGTCATTTAGAACTGCTTTAAAGCTTCACTGCTCACTCATTTTATATATATATATATATATATATATATATATATATATATATATATATATATATTTTTTTACCAAATATCCAACAATTATTACAGTTTATAGATCACCTTCTCAGCTTTTCGTTCAGTAAAACAAAAGTTGTGAATTTTCTGGTGTTCAAAATCGTAAAAATATGTAAGGAGGTGAGCGACGCTTTTTATGACTGGTTTCCATAGCAACCACGTCGCTTCAGAAACTACTGTTGCTACTAATTCGAAAAGAGAAGTAACAAGTGAAAATGAATGAAAGCATGAAAGGGATATAATTGGGGGATTTTATTGAAAGCAGACGAGTGTCATACATTGTTATTGCATGAGTTTAGGGGGCAAAAAAATAAGACTGAAATTAAAGAAAAAGTGAATTTATTTGAAGCCTGGAAAAATCATGGATTACAATAGACAAATGCAAGCATGAAAAGTAATATGGTTAAGCTTAAACATGAAAAAGTAAAAGACTAATTGTTAAAACTGGAAAAAATATAATAAATTTATGACTTAAAATATTGCAGCAGTAAGAATTTTTTTTTAATTAAATTTATAACATTATATAATCAATTCTTAATGCTGCAATATTTTAAGTTTTAAATTTATTATATTTTAACTAGTCCTTTACTTTTCTATGTTTAAGCTTAACCCTGTTACTTTTCATGCTCGCGTTTTTCTATGTGTATAAGATAGTGATTTTACAGAATTTGAACCAAACCGACTTTTGCCGAATTAAACCTAAAATGTAGGTTATGTGGTGCTCTTCCAACATGTGATCAACCAAATGGTTTTTAATCCAAACGAGTTGCATCCCCTTTTTAAGAATATGTTTCATCCATTTTATTTTTATTTAAATTGCAGTTATTAAAAAATAAATAAATCCGACCGGATTTGTTCTTTTCTAGAAAGAATTAACTCTGATACCGTTTTATTGTTCATAACATGAGCCTGCGTTCAACTAAATAAAATTGCTATTCAGAATGAAATACTGATGTTCTAGGAAGAAACGTATCTATAAAAACGTATCAAGAATTCGATTGATTTTACTTTATTATATAGCTGAAAATATATTCAGCTATTTATTATAATATAGATCAATTAAAATTCTTGGCATTTTTTATGTCGAGTCATGCGTGGATAAAAAAAGAATCTGGTAGATTATACGATCGGACACCTGTGCTTTTGGCCCACCTTCGAAGCTGCCCTTTCGGTCTCAATTGGTTCTTACTTGCCCGCCCCTGTTCACACAGGTATGCCGAGTCCTCACATCAAAGTAGATTCGATAACTTACCTAAAATTCCCAAATCATGACCTATTGTAAAATCTCAGCCTATATTTTAATATTCACTTGTGAAATGTGTGTGTGGTTTTTTTTTTTTTTTTACGGAGAGTGGGCCCCCACAAATTTACCAATAATAGAATGTTTCTGAATTTTTTTTTTTTTTAATTTTTTTTTAGATGAGTATTTATAATTTTCATTAATATGGGATAAAATAAAAATTATAGATGGAGAGTAAGACGACTGAAAGAAGCAACGCATATGCTGAGCGATGATCACCTACTAAGTAAACCTACTATAGAACTTAACACAATATAGCAACCAATAATTATCTCTATCTGTATTATTATATAAAATAACGAATTCCTTCCTTATAGATTCCGAAACGGCTGAGCCGATCTTTTGCAAATTTCACACAAAGGTAATTTATATGTCTGGCAGTGTTCTTAGATTATGTTTTATACAAAAATTCGTCCGATAAGTATCGAAAACTCCGATCCTAAAAATAGTCTTTCTTCCTTATAGATAAAAAAAAAAAATAATTTTTACTGGGGAATATTTCAGGTTGAACTGGCAAGGGAGATAATAAAATCTCAAATAATTTCTTAGAAAAAAAAAGCCTCAGAGTTGTTGACATCTGAAAACAGCTCAGTGGTAGAGCATTCGACTACAGATAGATTAATACTGTGTTCAATCCCGGGTGTACCTCACCATTTTACTTAAAAAATGTTTTCCTCATTAATGAATTCAATTTAAGAAAGAGGAATCCTTTCTTTGCATATCTTAAAACTAAGCATTAATCAGAAGTGAGTTTCCAGGGCATTCATTGTTAAGCCCAAATGTCAGCTACCGTGATATTGCGAACAAACATAGACAGATTTTGATGACCTACATTATCATTATTATTTATTTATTCATTCATTTTTTGCGAATTAGTCCACTGGGTAAATTATTCCTCGTAATATATAATCTTCAATAGAGGATTGCGTATGTATTGTTATAGAACCAATCTGCTTTAATTAAAATATGTTTAAGCGTATTTTATGACCGGGCAACGCCGGGCGTCGAGCTAGTAAATAATAAAGCTACCATTAATATATCCGTAAAAGATATAGCAATTTTTACTGACTTTAAATTTACACATATATACACACAACACATGAACGTGTTTCGCGATCTGCGGCCCATCAGCATGGCTAGACATAAGGAGATTAAAAACCGGGATACCAATGACTGAAGCTGGCAGTGGATGATGTATAAACCTATTTTCTTTGACTGTAGAATCTCTACGAGCCCCAATGTAATAGATGTAGTAATAATACTGTCGTCCATTTATCTAATCTAACCACGTGTAGAGAAACAAACGGATCCACCCCTTCTCGCACAAAAACAAACTGCGTGCACTGCACTGCACGTGTTCAACAAATTTTATTTCTAATCTAAAAAAAAGAAAAAAAAATCTCGCCCCCTGAGGCTGATAACGTTTTTACACTTCTTGTATCCAGTATTGTGACAACAGTGCATCCCAAGTTTTTCTCTTTTGTTTTATATTTGTTAATTGGTCACTCACTCGAGCGTCAAGTTCACAAATGTTTAGTTTTCCGCCACACACACACACACACCAACTTAAGACTGTAATGAATGAATGAACTTTGGTGGATTATCTTTAAAGTACAGAAAGGAAAACGCTGTGCGCAAAAAAATAAATAAATAAATAAATAAGTAATACGTGTAGCAGCGTGGACCGTAGCTTTACTTTTGTGTCTTAGAAACTGTTGTAAGATCCACGTTGACAATTAAATCGTGATAAAATGTTGGAAAATGGTTAAAAAATAAGACATAAAACTTGTTTTACTCCTGTACGCCCGCGCGCACACGTGATCTTTAGAAACTGTGGATACGCTCTGTAATGGTCATTGCTTGTGCGTTTCTAAAGCAAGGGTTGCGCAATCACTGCCCACATCTCTCCTGGATCGGAACTGCTTGATTCCAGTAGCAAGAAGAAATTAAAAACAATGCGGAGAGCACATACAGCACCTGGTATTACCGTATTCACACATTTTAGTATTGACAAGGCTCAACGACGCTTATATATATATATATATATATATATATATATATATATAATTTTTTTTTTTTTACATGGAGTTCACCACTTATCAAGGCCCAATGGCCACTCGGGGATAAGGGTTATTGTGTGTACAGTAATCAATGGGATAGTGTAGCAATAGTATTGGAGAATTGATAAGGTGTCATTACTTAGGGGGCGAGAGAGAAAGAAAGTGAGTGTGTTTAATAGACAGGGTCTAAATGAACAGTCTCAGTAAAATATATTTAAAGGTGATGTACTCTAAATATTGCAGTTATAAGCTCGATAGGTGTATTGTTAAAAGATTTTAAATGTCCCTTTTAAGTGCGATTGCTTGTATCTCTCTTGCACTGGGTTCACCGAGTATATTTGCCAGGTAGTTTTAGAAATTCTTTTTTATGAATTCAGTTGCTCTTATAATTACTGGATTGATGGAGATCTTCCTAAGATTCCAGTTTCTTTTTCATGTCGTATAATAAGACGTTGATATTTCATTATCTTTCCCATCTCAGCTCTGTTTAACCACATCAATATCTCGGTGGCCGTGGTTTAACCAAGTATGATTGAGATCGCTATCTTCAAGGTTACTCCTTTCTCCTCGTCTTTTATTACTGTCAGGTTTAATAGCTTCGTTTTCTATGTATATAGCTGTAGGAATTGCATAGTCATAGTGGATGGTGCATGACTTATTTTCTTGCTATTCTTTCTGGTACATGTTCTCGGGACTTGCTGCTACATTCGGTATTCAATTATTTGCAGATCATCCAGTGGAGATATTTACGCACTCCATTCTGTTGCCTTGTGTGTCCAGAAAGGCTGCTAAAAGAAAATTAAGTTTATAGAAGACAATACAATGCAAAGAAGTAACGTATCGACACAAACTGAAGCAAATTACGGTCTTAATTTGCTCAAGATATCATGGTGAAACAAGATATCTCTGTCTCTACTATTATATAAAAGGAACTTTGTGTGTGTGAGTTTGTTCCTAATGTACTCGAAAACGGCTGGGCTGATTTTTATGAAATTTAAAACGTAGGTATTTATGTGCCTGGCAGTGATCTTAGATAGTTTTTTTTTAATTGGAATATCTTTGATACTCAAAATAATCCAATAAAAAGAAGGAACAGGCGATTTTGACAAAAGTTAACACCTTACACAGCCTAACATCACAAGTGCATTTGAGAAATTTTATTACTACACAAGCCGAAAGGCCCAACATATATAATCAACAGTTTCTTTGATATAAAAGGGGCGCATTTGAAATGTTTCTGTTTGAAGCATGATACTTGACTTTTGCATTTTAAACTTTAATTCAAACCTTTATATATATGATAATTTTAAGAAATCGATAGGTTTTCTACAGTGCAATGTAGACTAGAATGTACTGTAGGCTGTCGCTGCGTGGAAGCATGTGAAGCTGCCTCATGGTGTACTGCGGTGGATTCCCAATTAGAGAAGGCAATCAATCGATTTGATTGAAAAATGGTCGATTTTACCGATTTCGATGACAAAAAAAATATGGGTGTGTGAAACATTTGATGATAATCATTCAATCCCGAGCAACGTTGGGCCTTCTTGCTAGTGGAACAATAAAGGTGTCATGATTTATGTCTTAATTTTCTTCAGTTTGCGTTTATCCGTTACATCTATGCATCGTATTGACTTTCCTAAACTTAAATTTCTGTTATATACACATTAAACAATGCTTTAAGCAAACTACATTAACCTATCAAAATTAATGTTTTTAAGCAGTTATAGTTTTATAAGTTTGTTTTTTTTATTAAATGATAACTTATTAAATTTCAAAATGTTAGGGAAAGTAATGATGCATGCTCACATAACATTTTAATCTGATGTCCTGCACTTTTAATATCTATAATGGATAAGGAAATTTCAGGTGGAACCTATTGAATTTTCTGGGGACCCATTTGAGGCCCTTTTCAAAACGCCACCTGTGCATTCCAGGGACTCGCTGTATTAAAAATCTACCTACATACATACCAAAGAGTCGGCCAGTAACCAAGATGAATTTTGCAATAAAACTACTCTCGTTTCACTCAAGTATAATTTCCATTCTTAAAGATGTTTCACATAAAATAGATACAAGCTTTTGTATTATTTTCAGTATTACTGTTGGGAGGGCGGGGCTAACTTTAGTAAAAGCGGAGGTCAGTTATGTATCCACAAAAATTAGTTGAAAATTATGGTATCAAATTGCTACCTCAATGTTGCTAAGGTTTTTGGGCTTTTTTTTTTTTTTATTACGTATTGGCTAAAATTAATTAGGGTTAGATTTAATAAGTGTTATGAATGGGAGTGTTGGCATATCATTAATGCGTTGCAGAAGATTAATAAATTTGAAGCTCATTTAGTTTCACACTCCATACTGATGAGATGATCACTAAAGTGTCCCCACATGTCATTGAACGGTGATAAAACAAAATTGCTGTATATGTATGACTGAAACTTAGACAAGTCAGTTGTAGATTGAGGATTATTTAATGAAGAAAAGATTGTGAATTTTATTAACGGTTTCATGGATAATATAAATCCATGAAACCGTTAATAAAATTCATAATCTTTTCTTCGTTAAATCTATACTCCCGTCATAATAGAAATGCCAGATAATCACCCTATTTACTAACTTCCTAAAAAAATATAAATCTATAAATATATAGATATATCAACCAAAGACAATAAATTAAGATAATTTCTTTTCAAAATATGAAGTGTTTAAAAAGTAACAAGACTGACGATGAAAGAACCAAGTACAAGGAATTACGAAAAAATAAGGGAAGGACCAATGCCAAGAAGGAGGGTGGAGGTCTAAGAAGGTCGGTTCTACTCTACGACATCTTCGACTCTGCCATTTTTACCTTGTTACTGGGAGGTGCTGGCCCTTTGACATATATTGATCATGCCTTGGGCCAGCTGGGGTGGGGGGGGGGCATTGGTGCACGCCACTTCTTCGATAGTTCTGAGGAGTGCCAATATTGTCCGTGTTCTGCAGTGTTCCCTGTCTGCCCAGTAGTTTCTTATATTGCATCTATTCCTGTTACATGACACGGTAGATTGCTAACAGTACCTTGGTGAGCACTTTATCTGTTACCAATTGGTTGCCGATGTACATGCACTGTTCCAAGTCTGGGTGTGATAATGAGATATGCTGCGGGATGTGGGTGTCCTTGGTTCCTTTCAGAGCTTGTCCAACAACTCACCACAGAGTCAATGCATCGTATTTCTTCATCTAGCTGTTAACTGACTCGCAAGTTGGGGTCGCGAAATAACGATCATTTCGCAACCTTGATACCAGCCTCTTCTCGGACCATCCGGCCCAACTCTGGTCGGAATTAAATTTTCGACATCAACACCTATATTAACTAGGTTTTTCCTAGTGACCATTTTTCTCCCTTTTCCACTTATGATTTAAAAAATATTTTTTTTTTTTTTTTTTTTTTTTTTTTATTAGTGTTGGGATGGCTCTTTATTAAGGCCCGAAAACCACTCGAGGATAAGAGTTGATGAATGTTAGATGGCCGGTGAGACAACAGTGATTGTCTGTAATGGTGGAACTTTGGTAGTGTTTGTTTATTTAAAAAGTCAGCTCAGCAGGAACTTGCTCACATTAGAGTTGAAAACGGCCAATTATTGTCAGTTGAGAAGCAGACTCGAGATTTAGTGTTCCACGGGCAGTTCTAGGAAATAAACTTTGCTCATGGAATTTACATTTAGTTTTAGGCACAGATAGTAAAAGAAGTTGCTACTTGAGCAATATTTTCTTATTCACACTTTTTTTAATCTATAATTCTGTTTTGTTAACTATACTCCCAGGCAACACCAGTTAGCCGTGTCAGTATATAATTTTTTAGCCTCCTTCCTGGGAACTGATGCAAAATGGTGTGTTGCTCTCTATTAGTTCCCAGGAAAGAGGGTTTTAAATTTCTTTCGTTATATTGATACTGTAAAAAGAAAGTCAATTATCCATTGTTTAAATATATATTCAAGATTATTACTGACTCTCACCATCTGTGTGTGTGAGTAGATGCATAGGTATACAAGCAGAAAGGGTGTGGCAGAATTATTCGGGCAGTTAATATTACATCTTTCATACACATATATATGTGTGTGTATATATACTAGCATGGATACCCGGCATTGCCCAGGTCCGCATGAAGTTCCATTTGGACACACCTGCTGTTATGCCAAGGATATTGAGCACTTTTTCATTATGTCAACTCCATCATGGACAATATCGATACCCCCACAACAATTTCAAAAATGAAAGATATGGTAATCCTATTTAAAAACTGATAAAGACACGAAAATGTAATTGCTCCATTAAATAAGTATGTGAAAACCCGCCTACCAGATATTTCACCGAGAGGGATACGAAGAGTAGAAGCTGTTCTCCGGATATTGAGCGCTCTTTGTTGCCCGTGCGCTGCCCCCCCCCCTCTCCACAAAAAAATCAAAACAACTTCTCTTTCGATCAAAATAGCATGGAGTGCCCATCCGACAAAAAAAAAAAAAAAAAAAAAAAAAGGTGCGATGGCCGGACATGAACGCGAAAGAGGGGAAGAAGACAAAAACTTACAAACACTTTTTCCTACATGGCCACGAGTGCTTATGACGTCATAATGTTGCAAAATAAGCGTTTTAAACATAGTTTTAGTTTAATATGTGTGCGTGACTTGCACAAAAAGACGCGAAAAACGGACCCTCCTTCCAAAAAGTGGTCCAGTTGACCGTCACAGAATGAATCTTTAATTTTCACATATTATGCATCCTGGGTATTGCTCTTTGAGGTGGTGTAGATGACAAATTTTTAAGCAAACATACAAACACACACAGACAGACAGACAGGTCCCTTATATATATACTAGCAGGACTACCCAGCGTTGCTCGGGGCCATATAAAATAATGAGAAAAATGAAATTGCTTTTGAACATACCTATTATTCTTAGGATAGAAGAATTTTTGATGTCTATGTATCATTTGCTATCTTGAGCAAAAGAGTATTTTACCTACCCTAGGACAGGTATTGCACATGTACGAAATGATTGTACCTTCCCTAGGACAGGTAATTTACAGCGCATATATGAAATAATTTTACATTCCCTAGGACTGGTTATATACAATGCAGATTACAAATAATTTACCTACCCTTGAAAGGGTAATGTACAACACCTATTTAAAATAATTTTACCTACCCCGGGGCAGGTAATGTAATGCAGGGAATCTTGTCTATTTGGTTTTTAATGACTATGAGTTCAAGTTAATGCAAATCCAAAGTATTTACACTAGCAAACAAGATGTTGTGCTGATATTATTCCTCCTAAAAACGTAATGTCTAATATTGTTAAAATTTTACAAAAATCAGAATATATATTAGTTGATGTCTATGTAGATAACTGGGTAACCTGTCATTGTGTTTGGTGTCTCCATCCTCTATTGTTAAGTAGGTTAGATATTTGTCGTTTGGCCTCCTATGCCAAGTAATGAAGACACGAAGTATGTCGATATACAATAAAAACCAAAGTAAATTTATTTACAGCAGATACAAAATAAATGATAGTAAGAATTCAGTGAGAGATGATCAGTAACGTTACCTACGTTTAGTCTTTGATGAGAGGTCGACGGTGAGGTCAGGAATGGACTGGCGTTCACCAGATCGGAGAACGTTTATCGTCACATCGTCAGTCTTTGATGTCCAACGGAGAAAGAGAAAGAATGATACTAACCGGAAGTGAAAGTGCTGTATCGCCCCTTTGTGACCAAGAATGATATTGTCAGAGTTAAAGGGCGATAATAATGTTTGCCTTCAGGTCATCCATTTTTGTTTGTATGGAGAACACGGTTCCCATATCTAATATACAAATTAAAAAAAAAAAAAAAAAAAAAAAAGAAGCGGACTATTTAGTGTTGTCTTATATAGCTGTTAAGATTTTACAAAAATCAGAGGTACCCAAACTTTTACGATCGGTTTCTCCATTGTCTTTACTAGATTAAATTAAATATAGACTATATCACCAACAGTTAAGCAAAAAAAGACATTCCTATTAAAAATCAAAAAACAAAAAGAAACAGGCGGGTATGTATTCATAGGTACAATGTATTTTATGTGGTCTCTATTTCTACTATTATATAAAAGTCACTTTGTGTGTGAGTTCCTTCCTTATAGGTTTCGAAACCGCTGAGCCGATCTTTTTACAAATTTCACACAAACGTAATTTATGTCTGGCAATTTTCTTAGATATGTTTTGTACAGAAATTCACTCGACAAGTATCGAAAAAAATCTCATCTTAAAAATAGTCTCTTTTTCATAGATAAAAATTTTTTTTTACAGAAGGATATTTTACGTTACACCGGTGTAACGTAAAATATTCCCCTGTAAAAATACTCCTTTTTATCTATAAGAGAAGAAAGACTATTTTTAAGCAAGCCCGAATATCAGCTGACGTGATATTGTAAACAAACATAGATGAAATTTGATGAACGAAATTATTATTATTTTTTATTTATTTTATTTTTATTTTGTTTTATCTTTTTGTTTTGCGAATTAGTCCCCCAGGCAAATTATTCCTCGTAATATATAAAAATCAATAGAGGATTGATTCTGTAATAATACATACGCAATCTGCTTGTACAACCGGACAACGCCAGGCGGCCAGCTAGTTAAAGTATATAGGAAGAAAGGGTTATATGAGGAAATAAGCATTGATCGATTCTGCTTTCATATGACAATAGATTCTTGTAACTGATTTTGCTTAGAATTGTTTATTTTGTAGTCAAAACATTTTTTTTTCACGGTTGTCGTGTTCCAATATCTTAATGCACCAATGATTCCCTGATTTCTCGTAACTGGGCCAATCTTTTGTTTCGTCATAGAACCGGGGCTGATCACAAACCCAAAGTAACTCTCTCTGTCTCTCATTCTCATTCTGAATCATCACAGACTACAAAGGAGGCAAGGACATTCTCAGTTCTAGCAGACACTGAATTGTGGGAAGCGAGGTGTGGGTGAAGAAAATATTTAAAAAAAAATAAAAATAAAAAATAACCTAGTTATAACAATTTCAGTATTATTCCTAATTGCTAACTTTCCTCAACAACAATACACTTTTTTCCCCTCAAAAACTTGCTATGGCGTCTGTTCTGTGAATTCTTCATTTCACAGTTCCATCCTTCCTTCCTACCAATCTCGCTTCTCTCATTGTCTTCGACAGCTGAGAGGTTGGTGGGTGCACGTGGCGGTGCTGTACATGGTTGTTCCATCATTGTTTCAAGGTCCTTGCTTTTTAGTCGTCTTTGTGTTATTTTTCACATTCTGTGGAAGGGAGAAATGTGTGAAGTAAATAGATTGGGCGAAAAAGACATTCCTATTTTTCAGTTCTTTCTATAATTCATAGGAAATATTTACTTATAATTTTAATTACGGTTATTTTCATAGAGTTGGAATTCGGCAAAAAATATACTGATTAAGTATAATTTTTATATATCTCTCTATGTAAGATATATAAACTAACCTGGGTGTCCGGCGTTGCCCGGGTGTTTGTATGTGTGTGTTGAGAAAAAAAAAAAAAAAAAAGGTTGTAGTAGGCAGGCAAGCTCGAACCCATGATCTGAAGGTGGGAAAAAAAAAAAAAATGGAGGTGCATGTAAGGATGTTGGTTGAGCAAAAGAAAAAACAAAACAAAAAAAAAGACGTGGTGGCAGGCAGGCTCGAACCCGTACCATGAATAAGGAAAATAAAGTGAAAAGACAAACGTGACTTGTTAGCTGTTGCACCCATTGCCAAACCGGTAGTGACGTAGGTTTAAATTAAGGCTAGACAATCAAAAAGAGACGATTATTTTCGAAATTATTGGCGAAAAAACAACCCCCTCCCTGTATAAAAGTACCCAGTTGAGGGTAAAGGAATTAGTGTTTTTAGCCAATTTTTCGATATTTGTTGTCCGAAGGGTCGAACATCAAAACGATACTGATCTCGTAGAAAATCCGTCGCCTCTGTCGAAAGTTTTAGGCAGACATACATACATACATTTTAAACAGATAGGTGAGATTTATATTATAGATTATTCTAGGTTAATATTTTGTAGAGGTGAAACAACTAATGATTTTTAACATGACTCATAAAACAGTGCTCAATATTGAAGTCGGGTAAGAGCTTCTTTTTTTTTTTTTTAATTTTTTTGTCCCCTTTTTCGTTTTTTGTATCTTTTGATTGGTTTATAATTTTATAAACTTTTATTTAAAAATGTTTTTGTTTTTTTTATATATCTTTATTCCCTCCTTTCTTTCTTTTTCATTTGTTTAAATGCCGTTAATTTATTTTATTTTTGAATATCACGTGATGGCCCTTCTGATTATTATCTGCGGTGTGTGTATATATATATATATATATATATATATATATATATATATATATATATTCATTATGGAGATTCTACTTGTATAAGCAGCATTACCTGAAGAGGTCTTTAGTAACTTGTAACTGGCTGACCGAAACATGCTCATGAATGTGTAGGGATATATAAATGCTTATGTAAAACCCATAAAAAGTGTATGTATGTATGAGAGAACGTTTTGTATAAAATTCTACGAAATGTAGAAATAAATGGGAAAATTAGAACAAAACGAATTAATGCAAAAGGTAAAACAAATATTTCTCTAAATAACATTTCTGATGGGAATACAATGTGTACATTCTGATGCTACACTTAGTCTAATCTGTCTTTGATAAGAGAAGGAGAAATCCTAAATAAACTATTTTCATACTTGTTCTGATCCCGAATACCATTTTTGGGGGAGCTGGAATTTCCCCACTTTTAAAAACTGACCTTGTGTCTAACTTTGTCCTCATGTGGAGGCAAATGGATTGCAACATCTTCACTCTTTCCTGAAGAAGTCTTTAGCTAATAGACGAAATGTAAAAAATTTCAAAATGTAAATGAATTTGATTGTATTGCTTTGGTATATCTGATCTGACGTTCATCCTTACACATATTTTATTTTATTAACTACTAGCAGTTCAGCCTGGCTTTGCTTAGGCCCTATGTACTGTTCATAACTTTATGCGCATATATGTGTGTGTGAGTGTGTGTATATTATATTAAAAAGTTTGACTCGTGTCCAGGTAACCTACATCTAAAATTTCAAGTGCTTAGACCCGAAATTGGTGGAGGAATTTGGTAGAGTCTGCAAAAATCAACTCTTTCAACTTTGACTTCCTGGCATCCAAATTTTCACCCAAAAACTGATTAAAAAGCTTGCTGCATGTCTGAATACCCTTTATGTAAAATTTCAAATCTTTATATATTATTTTAATTGGAATTCATTATTGAGATGAGTATTATTTATATAAATTTATTTATTTCAGACTATCATTCTCATCTTTATTAGTTGTTTTGTGGCACAGTTGATAGACGTTGAATCTCTACGGTTCCAGATGAGAATTGTCTGAAGATAGCGGTTTCAATCCTACCCAAAGCCGGCCAGAGGCTTACTTGGCAAAAAACGTGGTGAGACGACAACAACTACGGATGGCAGTGATTGCTGAGAATGCAGTTAGGAGATTCGAAGTTCCTATCTGTCGCGGTTACCACCGGATGAAGGCCGAAACGTCGTGAAACAACAACCAATAAAGATGAGAATAATAGTCCGCGATAAAATAAATTCAAATGTTTCGACCAAAAATTGGCTGAATAGTTTGCTAGAGACTGCAAAGGTCAAACCTTTTGAACTTTGACCCCTTTGCAGCCAAATGTTTGGCCAAAAATAGATTACTATGTCTGAATACACTTTATGTAAAATTTCAAATGGTTAGATCAAAAATTGGTTGAGTGATTTGGTTGAGGCCGCAGGGGTCGAATTTTGTTAACTTTGACCCCAATTTTGACCTCTTTAACATTTATTGTTTTGGGATTAAATCAAATTAAAATGTTTGATCCATGTCCAAATAACCTATATCTAAAATTTCAAGTGTTTAGGCCCAAAATTAGCGGAGGAGTTTGGTAATTTTTAAAAGTCAAATCGTTGAACTTTAACTCCTTGACAGCCAAATTTCTGTCCGAAAACCGATTAAAAAGATTTTCCCAAATCTCAATACCCCTTATGTCAAATCTCAAGTCTGTAGACTCAAAATTGACAGTAGTTTTGTAGGGAAATGTACACACACACACACACACACACACACACACACACAGACAATTTCACTTTTCTAGATATATAGATTTTCTATTCAGCTATACAATATTCAGCTTGCTCTTTCCTTAATTAATCTGTATGTTATGCTTCAAAATTTTCAGGTCATCAGGAGAAAATATGTACCATTTCGGAGCCTAGAAAAGGTAGACCCCAAAATGGTGCATAATCTCTCCTGACGACCCGAAATTATCTGTATACTGGAATGGATTATCTCACAAAGAAAAAAACGCTTAACTTTTACATACAAATGTACAGGGAGATGTAGGCTCCAAAATAGTGCATATTCTTTTCTGATTACAGTACATTATCTGGATACCGAAATGAAATATCCCACAAGTTAAAGCATGTGATAAACTTCATTATATACATGTCTGTAATGTAAGCTGTTTCTTCCAAACAACATCTTCTGTTGGTTGCTCGCTTCTTTGCGAGTTTCTTCTATTGTTCCGGTAGCAAATATTATTCAATTTTTGAAGGCCAAACTGCTTCAAAAATAAGGCCGAATTCAGGAAATTTAGCTCTAAAAAAAGCCTATCTGGCAACCCTGGGCAAGAATATGAAAGTGATCTCCCTTTTATGTGGCCTAATATTTGAATATTGCAATATGATCATTGTTGTAATTGTATGAGAAAGAAACTCGTAGTAATTTCAACCTGAAGTGCTTCTTCATCAAAGAAAAATGTTGACGAAACATTACGTAAGAATGGGGACATTCAAAAGAAATATGGTTTAAACATAAAAACATTGTCTGCCAAGAGGTGCTGGACTGAAGCAGTAAATTTAAGATCGACTTTTACAATATGATTTTATTATTTGTATTGAACTATGTAGCACAGTATTACTTTTAAATATTTATTAGTACTGAGATGGGGTTCTAATCTTCAGCTTGGATGGTAATGTAACAACTTTAACCACAAAAACTGTTAGATGAAAGTACAGAATAGTTGACCATTTATTATTTTATCACACTCGGATCAATTAACCATCAACAGATCTCCTTCATGTTTGAGGTAGCAATGGGGGAAGTTTTGCAAATGCCTGATTGCAGCCGATATGCCTGTATGAGTTGAGATGTCTGAAATTATTTTAATTTAAAAAAAAACAAAAAAAAAACAAACATCTAATACAAAATTAAATTCTTCATGAAATGTTACCTGGAAAAATTGGGTTTTATTTTCAATTGCATCCTTGAACAGAGGCAGGAAGACACCATGAATATATCTTTTTATATAACTTTCCTTTTTTCTTTTCTATTCGTCCATTTTGAATTGTCCTCGCAGCCTCTTATTCATTTGTGGCTATGGAATCAACTATGTTACTGGGTCACTAATGTGATTTTTGTTAAGCGGCAGCAATCAGCGGACACAACATGGCCAGTTGGTTTGCTAGAAAATAAATTGCTTTCTGAAAGTAAGGCTAAGCAATAAATCACCTTATTTGAACATTTTTTTTTCTTTCTTTTCTCAGTTTGTTTTATCATGAATTATCTCCCTTGCTTATTAATCTTAACTTTTTCTAAAAGTTACAGTTTGTTTATTTATTCTACGGATGATTTACCTAATGACTATAATTGTAATTCAAATCTTATATAAGTTGCAGCCATTTAAATACTAATACAGGCATAAACCTGCAATTCCCTTCCAAACACATAGGCGCGTTATTTCTTTAATCATTCTCTAGATGGGTTTTTGTATTTTACAGTTTCAGAGTCACCATAACTCTAGTTTGACTAACGTAATTCAATAACGCTGTTTACAACTTGATCTTCATTTACACATCCATAACCTTTCCTTAGAGACTAAGGAAGTTCTACCTACCGCCCCTCTCCCCTACTCTGCTTATTTATTGTATTCTCACCAGACTTTAGGTTAATGTAAGGGTTGATGGAGAGCATATTTTTTTTGTCTAAAAAGGAAATTTTTAATTTATTTAGTATTACTTATTTTTATTTTACCTTATTATTATTATTATTATTATTATTATCTATTGTATTCTTTTTATACACAAAAAAAAGCACGGTATTGATACTGTTAGTCCGGAGTTGCTATATATATATATATATATATATATGTGTGTGTTATCCACATATAGTACTGTTTCGTTGTATCACAACTCATCAGTGCAGCTAGACTAGCACCTTTTCCTAGCTAGGGATTGAACCTACAACCATCGTGTTGATATTCGGCAGTTCTACCCAAAGAAAGAGGATAAATATGTTGTGTGTGTATATCGCCATAAATAGTAGAGTAATTTCTGTGGGAGAGCCCAATGCGCAATGAAGCACAGCATACATAAAAGTTAAAAAAACAAAACAAAAAAAAACACACAACACCAACTTAGCCCGATTTTATAAATTTACTTCAACTCACAAGGGCTTTATCAAATGAGAAGAGTTAGTCAGGTTTAGTGTTTGACTGAAAAAAATAATGGGAGAAATTTACCACGGTTTTTGTATGTACTAAATAAAGAGGAAATAGGAAGGGAGGAGAGTGGAGGAAAAATTTAAAACGTGGGAAAACAGGAATAAAGAAGTAGAAAGAGGATGGAGAAATTGTAGATACGGGTGATAGAAAAAATGGGGGTTGAAAAAGACCTGGAGAGAGAAAAACAAAATAAGATAGGTTGGCGGGTAGCATAAAAACATGCTGATTTCTGTCAGTAAACCTAACTAACTCTTCTCATTTGAAATAAATTTATGAGATCGAGCTAAGTTTGTGTTTTTTTAAGAGTAGGCCACCTGGTAGTGCCCGGTCATAAAATATTCTTTAATATATTTTAATTCCTGGAGATTTCGTATTTATATTATAGAACTAATTATCCATATGTTGGACCCAATGTAGTGATTTCAAAAGTTAAAAAATAACTTGGGTGCCATCAGCTACAATCGAAACCAAAACATTTAGCGCTCCAGTCTTAGTCGTTTACATTGGAGCAATCGATAAATAAGAACCATTACAAAAAAAAGCAACTTTAATATACAGATGTATATTTGTGCATGCAGAGAAATAACGCATTTAGTCAACTTACGCCTGCCAAGTGCCAATTTATTTTTCAATTTGGACTTCTTAGCAGGTATCTTTACGGGCTAAAAACAAAATCAAATTTGTTCTACGGGTCCAAATCTCCTATATATCAAGTTTCAAGTTTGTAGACAAAAACATTGACAGGAGTTTTGTCGACCTTTCTTCGGACAGACAAGGTCAATTAAGGAAATAAGAGAATTTTTTTTTTATTTGCTAAATAATACAAATTTAAGTGGTTGGGTTTTCATAGACAGTTTCTTAGTAAGCAACAATTGTTCGGCCTTGAAACTACTTTTAAAAAGTGTAGCTTCAGTAGTATCAAGCTAAAATAACAAAAAAAAAAAAAAAAAAAAAAAACTGCAGGACCGGTGAATAGTTTTATGAAATATTTTAATCGGATGCTTATATCAAGGAAAAATCACTTTGACCTTTGATGACTTTCAAATTTGACCAGGTCAGTGTTACATGACCTTTGACTCTCTTCACTGGTCATAGCATATCTGTATGCCAAGTCAGATTACTGATTGTGTTTCAATCGACCATTCCAGTAATTATAGAAGCAATGAAAAATGATTTAAAAAAAAAAAAAAAAACAACCTGGTAAATATACCCGGTAAACCAAGTGCAAGAGAGATTCAAACAATTGCAGACTGTCAGAATTAAAAAAAAAAAGATCTCTAGAATATATAAGATAGCAGGTGAATGTTTGACATCCAGTAGGATGACCCATCGCCAGCTTAGCAAACTAAGAAAATTGGACAAAAAAATAATTTCTGAACTTACAGCGGACAAACAGGCTAACATTTTATGTGAATGATAGACTTTTACTTTTAAATGGTTTTGCGGAATGAATTAAATACTAACAAAGAAATTTCTTATTCATTTTCTTAAAATATGTTTTAAGCCCACTTAAGCGAATTTTATCTTCTTAGAGAAAACTTGTGGTTGAAATTTTTTTGTTTTTTGTCCTTTAAAATGTATTGTCGTTTTTGTTTGGCCATAAAAGAAAGAAATGTTGACATTAATATCTTTTTAAAAGGTATTTACCTTCAAGCATAGTTTCGTAATTAGGTCAGTTCAAATGACTTTCCCTGCGTGAGAGTCAAAAGTCTTTATTTTATCAACGAGATCTTATTAGGAATTTTGGCAGTTAATTTTATTCATCATGACCTGATGACACTTTGCTAAAGTCATTTACAGGCAAAAGTTTGCTCTGTACAAGTTAAGGTTTATCATGATTTATTCATAAGGTAAGACGCACATTGAAACGCTTTCTGTCGCGCGGTCTCTCCTCTCCTGTCTCGCGCGGTCTCTCTTTCTCTTTATTTCTCTTTCTCTCTATCAAAAATGGTATGTATGTGTATATATATATATATATATATATATATATATATATATATATATATATATATAATCTCAAAAACGGTGTGTGTGTATATATATATATAATCTCAAAAACGGTGTGTGTATATATATATATAATCTCAAAAACGGTGTGTGTATATATATATATAATCTCAAAAACGGTGTGTGTGTATATATATATATAATCTCAAAAACGGTGTGTGTATATATATATATATCTAAAAAACGGTGTGTGTGTATATATATATATATATATATATCTCAAAAATGGTATGTGTGTATATATATATATAGCTCAAAAACGGTGTGTGTGTGTGTGTGTGTATATATATATATATATATATATCTCAAAAACGGTGTGTGTATATATCTCAAAAACGGTGTGTGTATATATATATATATATATATATATATATATATCTCAAAAACGGTGTGTGTATATATATATATCTCAAAAACGGTGTGTGTGTGTATATATATATATATATATATATATATATATCTCAAAAATGGTGTGTGTGTGTGTATATATATATCTCAAAAATGGTGTGTGTGTATATATATATATATATCAAAAATGGTGTGTGTGTATATATATCTCTCTCTCAAAAATGGTATATATATATATCTCTCTCTCAAAAATGGTATATATATATATCTCTCTCTCAAAAATGGTATATATATATATCTCTCTCTCAAAAATGGTATATATATATATCTCTCTCTCAAAAATGGTATATATATATATCTCTCTCTCAAAAATGGTATATATATATATCTCTCTCTCAAAAATGGTATATATATATATCTCTCTCTCAAAAATGGTATATATATATATCTCTCTCTCAAAAATGGTATATATATATATCTCTCTCTCAAAAATGGTATATATATATCTCTCTCTCAAAAATGGTATATATATATATATATCTCCAAAATTGTGTGTGTGTGTGTATATATATATATCAAAAATGGTAATTATTAAAAACCTGAAGATACGTAACGGTAATAATATATATATGCGTAATTTGTAAGATTTCTACCACGAAAAGAGATCTATGTATATGATATCCTAAAATTGAATGAGAAATAAGTTGCTTGTTTCCCAATTCAGACAAAAAATATTCTATAAGAATCCATTTGATTTTTGTCTACAATGGATGCCACCTTCGTTACGTTAGACAATGTGATGCATGTCATTCGTATGGTTGATACTACTGATATTGTTTCCAGTTTTGCAGTTCTTGTTCTGATCAATACCCATAATCGCTTTTATCATCACCAGTCACTAATTTCATATTCATTTTGATCAAGAAATACATTTTTGATAAAGAGCAGTTGACTGTCGAAATATTAAAATCTATGTCTTTTAGTCTGTCTGTCTGTCTATTCCACTTATTCTCGGAAACTGTTGCTGTAGCTTAAATTTTGTGCAGCGAACTAAATGTTATGGTATTCGTTTGATACACAAATAAGGATTAATGATTAATCACCACAATACCACACTTACTCTATAAGTTTGGCATAAAGCACTCATTCTAAGTCAATGGGCTGTAACTTTTGCCCGCTTTTAACGGGATAAAATGCTGAAATAATAAATTATATAAACTTGTAATTAAATTAAACTAGCCTGAGTGCCCGGCGCTGCCCATGTGTTTGGAGGTGTGTGTGTTGAGCAAAAAAAGTGTAGTAGGCAGGCAGGCTCGAACCCATACCACGAAGTAGGAAAAGAATGTGGAAAAAAGTGCCGTCTTTGCCGTTTCGTCCATCGACAAACTGGAAGTGGCGAAGGTTTAAATTAGGCTAGTCAATCGAAAAAAGGCAATGACTTTCGAAAATCTCGTCGAAAAAAAGCGACCCCTCTCTGTAGAAAAGTGCTTAGTTGAGGGTGAAGGAATTAATGTTTTTAGCCAATTTTTTATATTTGTCGTCTGAAGGGCCGAGCTTCAAAACGATATTGATCTCGTGAAAATCCGTCGCCTCTGTCGAAAGTTTTAGGCATAAAAACATACATACAAACATACATGTATACATACATTTAAACAGACAGGTGAGATTTATATTATTAAATAACTAGCTGTACCCTGCCACGCGTTGCTGTGGCTCAAATTGGCGCAATGGAAAAAGTTCCAAAATGAGAAAAAGCATGTTTCTTATAGGTTTAATTTTCCATTTTGCATGGGTACACAGTTTTTGTTGTTCCATTTTCTTAGCTGATATAGAGATTTTCCGGTTTGGTGACTCTTGAATACGTAATATAAATTGTCCATGTGAAAAAACAGTCAGTGTGTAACTGTAAGGCCCACAATTGTAAAGATTGTTCCCTGTGCTTTGTTGATGGTTATTGCAAATGACAATAAAATTGGAAAGTTCAATTTCCTGAAGTGTAATGATGTATCCGGTGGAATCATAGGAATGCATGGAATGAAGATATATTCATCTGTGAAAGGTCCTGTTAAGATTGTTGTTTCTATGATATTGTTTGTTAATTTTTTTTTACTGCAAGTTATGTGCCATTGCAAAGCTTGGATTGGTTTATATTTCACAACATGATAATTAGTACACCAAATTTCAGTTGCAATACATGCGGTGGCATCCCTGGCAAATATAGCTGTTGGATAATTAACCACTTTATCTGCTTTCACAACAGTGTCGATGGATTTGTATTTGACTACCTCACTTGGAATTTTACATTGAATAATAGCGTTAAGTTCATGGGCATCTTTGTATTGACCTGCAAGAATAGCTCATTCACTCAGTCAAATGGAATTCTTATAATTTGAATATCTGCAAAAACCTTTTAAACTAACTATTCTTTTGATGAAATAAAATTACAGAAATTACAGAAGTTAAAAGTCAAAGAATTTTGCCCTTAACTCTGATCAGCTGGCACTTTTTTGTACCCAATTTCCCACAAGTGATGCAAAAGTTTTTGTGCGGATCGAACAGTTGGCAACTGGACATGCATATTTTGAGTTAAGTTTAATGTCTTCACATGAAACAAAAAAGTAGAGTATTTGAGGCAAGCATTTATTTCATCTGCTGGTGTTGATTGAAGAATAACAGGTAACATTTGTCTGAAATCTCCTGCAAGCAATATTACTGCATTCCCAAATGGTCTGACATTGCCACGCAAATCTTGCAAGGATCGACCAAGAGCCTCAAGTGATTTTTTGCGTACCATTATGCATTCATCCTAAACAATAAGTTTGCATTTCTGCAATATTTTTCCCCATATTGTATGTTTTGGAGATGTCGAACATGAGATTTTTGAAAAATTGGATGTTTTAAAGTAGAATAAATAATTCTTCTACTTGGCAGCAAGGTCGCAGGTATTCCTCATGCAGCAAGGGCTAAGGCTATGTCATTTTGTTACCAAATGGCTGCCAAAATCAATTTAATTAGAAAGGTTTTACCAGTTACTTCTGGTGCTGTTCAAGGTAGCAGTAATTTCCAAATAACTTCTATTCTCACAGTCAGTAAATTAGGTGACTAAAATAGGATTTATCCATGTTTTGACAATGCCTTATTCACTGTAATTAATTTAGGAGACTAAAATAGGATGAGGGATTAGAGATGGACAGATAGAGAGGAAGATATATAGATAGGAAAGAGAAAGTGAGAGGAAAATAGAGAAAGAGAAGGAGATAGATAAAGGGATTGATAGATAAACAGAGAGAGGGGGAGAGTTAGAAACAGAGAGGGATGAGACAGAAGAAAGGAGAGAGATAGGAGTTAGAGAGAGAAAGGGGCTCAAAGAGAGATGGAGAGGGTGATATAGAGAGAAAGATAGATTGAGAAAAGGAAAGGGAGAGATGGATAGAGAGAGATATTAAGAGAGGGGGAGAGAAACAGAAGGTGAACTACACTTCACCGTTTGTTTCCTCGTTCAGTAGAGAAGAAATCTTTCGAGACTGAGGCAATTTTAATGTTTTGTTATTATTCAGAGTACCCCTTTTTTTTGGGGGGGGGGGGGGCTAGATTTTCCTCACATTAGAAACCGACCGGGTTATCTGTACTTTCACTTAACAAATTAATAAAAGAAAAACATATTGTAAAATTTGAATTTAACATGAAAATACTATTTTAAAACATAGCACGATAACATAAGTGCCACTTTAGGTACTCCTTGGGCGTTGAGTTCCATGGGGACCAGCATAATTATTTAATGGTCGCTCCCTTAGCGCCCCCCCTAGCAAGGCTAATGCATGCGCATGTAACATTTTTTTATTTACTGACGTTGGCTTAGTAACTAAACGATTTATTGATAATTTCGTAATCCTTAAACGCATGCCGGAAGATTTAAATTGGTTCATTATTGTTGTAATGAAAAAAAAAAAAAGTTTCATTCAACACAAAAATCAAAAACAGATATTAATGATAAATGATTTATTATTGTATTCATTGAAATTTACTAATTTTTAAATAAAAAAGTAAAAAAAAAAGTTAATAAAAAATAGTTGCTTATGTGCGCATAAAAAACTTGTTTCTTTTTTTTTTTTTTTTTTTAGATTAGGTCCACCTTGGAATCACCCCCCCCCCCCGCCAAATCTTAACAGCTTCCGAAATAAACACCACTTTTGGAGGGGGGGGGGCTATTTGCAAAATTTAACTGATATTTGTTGTCAGCATACCCACCCGAAAATACTATTAAAAAAAAAAAAAGGAGGGATTCAGTGCCCGTGGCAGAGAAGTAGATTTATTTATCAATAAAAGCTGCGGAGAAGTAAATTTATTTTTCAATAAAAGTCGTCTTTGGGGGGGGGGGGATATTAAAAAAAAAAAAAGTCGTCATTTAAAAAGAAATTTAAAATCAAATGTTTGTAAAAGTGAGAAATTATTAATTTAATAATTATTAATAAATGTTTAGTAACATTTTTCGGTGCTAATGCAGAGTGATCCGCGCTATTTTTTAAATCGTGTTTTTTTTGTTTTTTTTTTTTTCCAACCAAAAAACTCAAAAAGCAAGCGACAAACTTTTTTTTTTTTTTTGGCCTTATATAATAAAGAAAAAATGTGTAAATTAAAAAATTTGGAAGATAAACAAATGAATTATGTTTTTTGTTTGTTTGTTTTTTTTTTACTTACTAAACAGAAAATGAAATCTTTCGTCAATTCGTGGCTGTGAAATGAATGGAACCGGAAATTCAGTTTTATCAACAGAACAGATTCGCACCACGGTTAAAAAAATATATTTATTTTATTTAATATTTTAATAATTTGCGAGGTAAATTTATTTTAATAACATAAAAACATGCCTCGGCTCTAAAGATGGGTTGTCTGAAAATTTCAAATAAATTGGTAACGTAGAAATATGGTTTTATTCGTTTAGAACGAACCAAATTTACATTTTTATATATATAGATTAATAAATTATTAACGCTTATAATTTACATGATTTTCTGTTCTCCATAGGAGATTTTTTTGTATTTATTCTTAATGTGAAATAGCTTTTAGTCAACAAACGCATGGCATATCTAGATGTTATTGCGCCCATTATAAATCTTGTCCGTCAGTCGGTCACACTTTGACGATGAAAATGTTATTTCAAATTAAACAGCGTGCAAATCGACTGGACGCATCTTATTTAAAATGTGTTCTAGCATAAAGGTTATATCCGTTGGTCAGTCTCTCATGGATGAAATAACATATTCGTTGGTCTGTCACGCTCAAGTTAGAAGAGATTGAATAGTTTATTATTATTATTATTATTAACTATTTTTTTATATTTTTATTTTTCAAGTTTTTAAGGGTCCTTCAAAAATGGGCGTGGACCTCATTATAACTGGCTTTAGTTGGTTTGACAGGGTGGAGATCAACACGAAGCTGTTTCAAGTGTGGAAGATAGCCTAACGCCAGGCACGGGTACCCCCCCCCCCCACTCCTTTGCATATTAACTTGGTAGGTTTTTTTCTAGCATTGGAAAGGGTTGGGGGTCCCTTTTGATGGTAAGATAGTAATGTTATGAATAGGACGAGATATTGATAGTGTTTTTGTCTTTGTATATGTACGCCCCCCCCCCTTTTTCTCTTTCTTTCACTGTATATTATTGACCTTTCCAGTCTCTCTGTCTCTCTTTCTCACATTTGATCCTGGCACTACTTTCTCTCCTTTTTCGAAAAATGTCAACGATAAACCTTTTTTTGCAAAGAAATGTTAATACAGAAAACACAAATGGCTTTTTTTGTCCCCCCCCCCACTGCAGCTCTAGGTTGAATCGGATTACTTACCAGGAAAAAGTATTTTCATTTGTATGCGATTATTGTAAAAGGCATAGATGAATATATAAATAAAATAGAAAATTAAGATTCATATATTCGTCTGGATAAAAATGAACTATTATTTATTCGCTAGTGTACATCATCCTTCAGTGTTCGCACTAGTTATTTATCTACATATATTAGAAATCCAGCGTCACCAGACCAGTAGACCACTAGTCTCAACTGTCGAGACTAGCGGCCATGATGACTCGTCCAAGATACGTCCAAGGATCGAGTACTACTGCCACATCTGGGCAGGAGCTGCTAGAAAGAACTTGTCCTGCCTTAACAGAGTTCAAAATAGACTTCGTAGCCTCGTAGGAGATATCCTTTTCACTTCCCTGCAATCTATCTCACAGAAGAGATATTGCGAGTTTGTCTCTGCTTTATCGTTATTTTCATGGCAAGTGCTCGACTGAGCATCAATCTATGGTCCTTCCTCGCCAAACTTTCACAAGAAACACTCGTTTAGCTAAAAACACTATCAATAATTCCTCCCGCTCTTTATCTGTGCCTAAACCTAAACGTAGATTCCATGAACAAAGCTTCTTTCTTAGAAGTGAACGCCTATGGAACCGTCTTCCGTTTTCCTGCTTTCCAGCTGACTACAATCTGATTGTCTTCAAGTCCAACGTAAACAAGTTCTTGATGAGTCGTTCCATATAAGTGAACAAATTTACCGAATTTCCATTACTGACGATTACTATATTGTCCAATTAACTACTCTACACTCTTAACCCTTATCCTCGAGTGGTCTCTGGGCCTTGATAAGTGGTTATACCTATGTAAAAAAAAAAAAAAAAAATGACTAGATTTTTATAGACATCAAAGCTGAAACATGTATGCACATATGTAGCCGATAATCTATGTAGCTATAAAGTTAATTTTTACCCCCCCCCCCTCTTTCTGTTATTGATATTAAAAGCCCACTTTTTCCATTTAAAAAATTATTAAAACAAACTTTAATATAGACTGTCATGGATATGCGAACGACTTGATAAAGGTTAACTAATTTTCATATTTCTTTTGAAGAACGAGTATTTATCGATTACTCATTCATTTTTTTTTTTTTTTGGTTTCTTATTGGATGATTGGTTTCATTTAATTATTACGCTCACTTTTATTTTTGCATGGTTTCTGCATTATGCATAATTACATAGAATTTAGGACGAAAAGTTCTAGCGCACGGACTTGTATGTGTGACTTTATCTGTATATGTGCGAAACGTTTCTACTGAACTCCTCTCTGAATATTTGAGCTACAGATATGAAACTTTATATATAGGGTATTTGGACTTTGGGAACACTTTCGATTTAGTTTATAGCCTGCTGTAAATATAGCTCTACGAGGTAAAAAAAACAAAAAAATGCAGTTGACCTTGGCAGGAGTAAATCGACTATCTTCTGAACATGTGTACATTTTTAACTTGAAGTTGCTTAATTTTTAACCTTTTGTCTTTATCCATTTGGCAATAGCTCAGACAGTAACAATAAAGGCTGAATTACTAAATAACGACTGCGACTGGAGCGCTAAATGTTTTGGTTTCGATTCCAGCTGATAGAACCAAATTTTTTTTTTTTTTTAACTTTTGAAATAATTACTATATGTATTGGGAACAATATAATACTCAATATAGAATTTAAATACAAAATCTGCACAAAATATATTTAAGCTGGCGGCCTGCTAGTGTTTATATAAAGAAAATTATGCAATAACACAGCTCTATTTATTGAACACAAGCAGGGAGACCCGACGTTGCCCGGAATTGAATGATGACCAACGAATATTTCACACTTCTATATTTTTATTGTCATTGAAATCCGTGAAATCGCCCGGGGAGGAAGCTTCACATGCCTCCATGCAGTAACTAAGCTCAAAATATGTTGTTCTACATTGCACTTTGGAGAACCTACCGTTTTTTTTTTTTTATAAAATTATTTTATATAAATTTCTTTCCATTTAACGAAAGAAAACATTAAAAAATTTATGTGCGGGTTTGAACTTACAGACCATGTCATGCAAAAAAATAAATAAATAAAAATTTAAAAAAAAAACAAATTTTCAAGTCTTATAAAATTCTTTGCAGTTAATGAAAAAAAAAAATGAAATTTATATGTGGAGTTTGAAACTACAGACCACGCCATGAAAATAAAAATATCGCTATAAACTTACCCACAGTAGAATTTTTACAGCCCGTTGTTCTATCATTGTTGCTAAGCGACAACGTGGAAAAAATGGCTTTACCAATGATAGATAAATTAAAATAACGGTTTCGATTATCAATTATCGAGGTATTCTGAGACAAAACTTAACTAAAACCACTCCCAGACTTATACACTTAAGTTCTGTAAATTTTTAAGAAAATCTGTTCAGCCGTTTCAGAGTCTATAAGGAATGAACTCACACCCACAAAATTGCATTTATATAATTGTAGATTTTGTAAACACTAGAGCTAAATTGGATTAGCATCTATGAAACCCCCAGAATACAATCATTAGCATCAAATATATATTAATGTATTTGTTTTGTAAACATTTTTTTATTCGTCATATATATAATAAAGTCGAGTCAGTTTCTTGGTAGCTCTTGTCCTACAAAATCAATGTTTGGTTCTAGTTCAATATTAGGTATCTGGTAGTTTGTGTTGTTTTTTTGTTTTTTTTGTTTTTTTTTATGGGAATTGCTCCAGACACTGTATGAAGCCACTTGAGGTAAGGAGCTAAAAATAATAAATTCTACTTCAACGTCAAAACCGAGCTAACGATAAGTGTTACATGGATAGATTCCGACCCAGAAAGCAGTAATTCTTCCCCCTTTGTCAGAAACATCGCTCATGAAATGTGAAAGCTGAAGGATAAAATCAGGGAAGAGTAACAAAAGTAAACCGAGCGTCCATCTTCTACTCTCCACATTCCAAACTTTACATAAAAAAAAGCAATGGGTACACAAATATAACAGACACATTCATATTTTTTTTTTTTACACAGGAATCACCACTTATCAAGGCCCGGAGGCCACTCGAGGATAAGGGTTAATGGATATACATTAGTCAATGTGATTATAGCATAGTAAACATAAGTAGTGAGAATTTTGTAAATTTGATTACTTAGGGGGACGGTTCATCAAGAACTTGTTTACGTTGGACTTGAAGACAATCAGATTGTAGTCAGCTGGAAAGCAGGCAAACGGAAGAGAGTTCCACAGGCGTCCAGTTCTAGAAAGAAGCTATATTAACACACTATAAATCTGCCAAGCACGAGTATTCGTTTAGTATATTTAACTCTTTTCGAAATTATTTTAAATGTGATTCATTGCACTTTTCTTTTTTTTTTTTTTTTTTAACTATAAAGCTCTGTGGACCATTCGATCGCCCTTGCTTGCATCTTGTCTATCAAAGACATTATCATGAAAACCTGCTTGTAGTCGATAAAATTTACACTCCTTTCCACGGTCCAACCATATTAAAGTCCAACATAAACAAGTTCTTGATGAACCGCCCCCTGAAGTAATCAAATTTGCCAAATTTCCACGATTAAAGATTGCTAGGCTATTGTCTCAATGACTACCGTGCACTCATTAACCCTTATCCTCGAGTGACCTCCAGACCTTCATAAGAGGAGACTCTGTTGTAAGAAAAAAAAACTTCCAGTCTTTGCTTTACTTGTAGACAGTTTCAATCATGAAACTTTTGTTTGCGTTTCCATTCTAGCTGATGGCACTCGTGTGTGTGTGTGTGTGTGTGTGTGTGTGTGTGTGTGTGTGTGTGTGTGTGTATATATATATACACACACACATATATATATATATATTCTTTTTGTTACTTTTGAAATCATGACTATACATTGCGTACAATATATGAAAAATAATTACTCTATACTAATAAATACGAAATCTGCATTAATTAAAATATCATGTTTAAGCGTAGTTTACGACCGGGCAACGCCGGGCGCCCCTGCTAGTGATTATCTAAAGTTAAACTATAGTCCACTTGTCCATTGCCACATATTCTTATGTGATTTATCTTAATCTCGCATTTGTTTCTAAAATTTCATGTTAAAATAGGAAGTGGTGATCGAGGGGGGGGTGAAATTAAATCAAGTCACGTAAACATTCTTTATTTATTCATGAAGATATCAGTCTGACCCATCTTTTACCAAATTCTATCAGAATTTTTTTTTTTTCTCCTCCAAAGAGAGGACCATGTTCCATCAAGTACCCCAAACTAAACAAGAAATATGAGGGTTAAAATATCAATTTTATCGATAAAGTAGTTAAGGTATCGTATTTCTAATAGGAAACAAATGCACGATAACTATCAATTATTTAAATATTTGAAATTATTAATTTACTAGCTGGTCGCCCGACGTGCCCGGCGTTGCCCGGTCGTACAATACGCTTAAACATATTTAATTTATGCAGATTGTTGTATGCATTATTATAGAATCGGTCTGCTATTGATTATTATGTATTACGAGGAATAATTTGCCTGCTGGACTAATTCGTAAAAAAAATAAATAAAAATGATGTCGTTCATCAAATTCCGTCGGTATTTGTTTACAATATTACGTCAGCTTATATTTGGGCTTAACAATCTTAAACATATTCTTATGTTATAGATAAAAAAACAAAAGAATAGGTAAAACTTGCGGAGTGCGCGCTGTTTTACGGTTGTTGTAAAAATGGATATAAATGCGGGGGTGACCCAGGGTTCTATCCTTGGACCTCTATTGTTCCTGATATTCATAAATGACCCCCCCCCGACAAAATTGCCTTTGAGATGGGTATATATGCTGATGACACTACACTCTATGGCAGGCACGACAGGAAGACGAATGAACACATTTCTAAAGAAATGGCAGAAACACTAGAGGAAGACCTCCAATCTGTGGTGGAATGGGGACAAAAGTGGTTGGTCGCGTTCAATGCTGCCAAGACTAAACTAGTTTCATTCAATAATTACAAGAAACCCTCTCTACCACCTATAGCAATGGCCAACGACTCTTTATCTGAGAGTACATCTTTCAAACTCCTTGGCCTAACGTTCACAGGAAACATGAGTTGGAACAATTACATTGAAGGCATTGCCAGGGCCGCTGCAAGAAAGGTGGGCTCTCTCTACCGTGCTAGACAACTACTAACACCCGAAAGTATCCTGTACCTCTATAAGGCTACCATTCGCCCATGTATTGAGTATTTCTGTCACATCTGGGCTGGTGCATCTGCTACTAGTCTCTCGCTCCTTGACAAGGTTCAAAAGAGAGTCGCAAACCTGATAGGCCCTGAACTGGCATCTAAGCTTCAGCCTCTGTCCTATCGACGAAATGTTGCATCCCTCTGCCTTTTCTACAAGTATTTTAGTGGTGAATGCTCTGACAAACTGCAATCACTTGTGCCCCCATGACGTGAGCACCCTCGACAAACCCGACAGGCTACTAAATCCCACCCCGACACTGTAGAGATCCCTAGATGTAAAAGAGCTTTTTACTACAATAGTTTCTTCCCCAGAACCGCTAGACTCTGGAATTCCATTCCAGGTCCCTGCTTCCCCAACAGTACTAACGTGCAGAAGTTCAAGTGTAACGTGAACCGACATCTTGCTGCCCAAATCCCTACATAGTACCCCAGTAGTTGTTGCCCCTGATAGTAGCCCCCTACACCAAAGTGACAATTTGCCTTGTTTGGGGTGAAAATGTAATAAAAAAAATAAAAAATTAACTTTCATTCCGTTTTAAATTCCGTACATTTTACATTACGTCTGACTTATCGTCCACAATCGATATGTCAACGTTTATACGTTTTCGAGAATGCTGACAAGGTTAGGAGTGTCTATTCAGAAAACCGTTCTTAACACGGGGAGGGTGAGGTTTTTATTCGTTGTAAACGTACCCCGAAAACCTATAAAAGTTGATATTTCCAGTGTGAAACATACCAAAAAGTTATATCAAATTGACATTTTCGTTTAAACATTAAATTATTTCGTTTTTGTCAAGAAAATTTATTTTTATTAGTTAAAAAAAAAAATCTTTCGTTATTTCTTTTCTTTATACATAAAAAGTACAATTGTTGAATGTTATTCTTTCAATACTTTCGTTTTCTGGGGACACAATTAATAAAAATAATAAAATAAAATAAAACGGAACGAAATTTTAATTTCCGTTCCATATTTACAACAACCATAAAACAGCGCATACTCCGCAAGTTTTACCAAAGAATTGTTACTGGAGAATATTTTGTTGTACCGGCCGGTGCAACGTAAAATATTCCCCTCTGTAAAAGTTCTTTTTATCTATAAAAAAAAAGACTATTCTTAGGAGCGGATGCTTTCGATACTTATCGGATGAGTTTTTGTAGAAAACATATCTAAGAACACTGCCAGACATATAAATTAGCTTTGTGTGAAATGTGCAAAAGATAGGCTCAGCCGTTTTGGAACTTATGATGAAGGAACACACGCACACACACGCAGTAACTTTTATATAATAGTAGAGATATATTTTAGTTTTATTTGAATGTTTTATTTATTTTTTTTTTTTTACTTGAACGTACTAAAAAGGAAGAAAATACATTTTTATGCACATAAAGTTATCTTGCTTGATTTTAGAATCAAATAGTATTTGTTTCTGAAATTTTTTAGATGGGGATTGATAATGTGCTATTTTGATTCTTCAGACTACTAGTCTCATCTTTAGTGTTATTCGCACTAACGTTTTCGTCGATGTAACCTGTAAGCTTCTTCCATATATCTTTTCTGTTAAACTTGGAATTGTAACGACCTATGGCACAGTAGATAAAGTACTTGGTAACCTTCAGTTGTAAGTTACTCTTCTGAAGGTTGAATGTTCAATCCTCGGTGCCGGGCGACCCTAAAATACAATTACGAATTATTTAAGACCTCTACCCAGTCATGGGTGACAGAACGAGAGCATGCTACCCACGTGGATTAAATAAATGTAGTGCGGATTTCAGAATTTGACAAGATACAACTGTAAAAGGTTGGCGGTTACATCGACCGAAATATTGTTCGAATAACACTCAAGATGAGAACAGTAGGCCAAATAATTCAGATTATATGAAATGGTGTTTAGGCTGACAAATCAAATTTTACTTCTAAGTAGCCAATTTTCATTTGTTATTGTTGTATGTTATTGACAATATAATACAGTATTTAACTACAATTTATTTTTTAAAATTACCTAGTCCGGCTCAGACAACTTGATAACATTAAAAATGAAAATCAGTAAGGGGTAGAACTCGTAATTTAAATTGAATATAATAGTTGTTTATGTAAAAAAAAAAAAAAAAAATTGTATCCGGTTAAAGAATTTCTAGCAAATTAAAAACTAAAATGACTAAAGAGTATCACGGTGAATGTTGGGTCAGTACAACTAGTAATTAAGTCATTCTAATTCTCCCTTTCTCTTTAAATATGAATTAGAGATATGATTCATTCAAATTACAATAGTACTATTAGTATAAATAAGTTTTGTATGTATAAAGAAGCAGACGATAACTGATTTTTTTCTCTCCGTTTATGTAATCACAAATGCTTATTTTTAGGGAAAGGTTGTGTGGCATGTTAAAGTTTTTTTTTCTTTTGTAAGAATGTATTAAAGGCAACAAAAATTTATTTTTTAAAATAAAGACCATTGTCCACGAATTTCTACCAACGTCCTACAAGCTTTTGCATTTAGTCAAAGTTCCAATCGTCCAGTTTTGAATTGCAAAAATTCTTGTCAGGCTTCTTGCTATTGTATTTAAAATAAATAGGTCTGCTTTGTCAGACATAAGAATAAGTATGAATTTCTATCTAAACTGTTATTCGTCATGTTATAAATCCCCCACCCCGCTCTTCTAATGAATATTTTGATTTAAACGGCAGATAAAAAATCCACTTGACCTATCCCAACGGAATAACTACAATGTGTCTTATCTTGATCAGTTATTTGTTATTGAAATTTTATGCTAAAATAAAACAAAGTTTATAAAACTAGTGGGCCCGATCTCGGCATTAACAGAAAATTAAGGAAACTAAGAAACTCCTGCTCCCACATCTTAACCTCATTATTATTTTTATTTTTTACTTTTTATGAGTAATAGAACTCTATTAGTGCTATATTGAAAACAGTCACATGATTGAAATTGAAAACAATAGGAACAAATTGTTGATTAATGATATCTTTTTTTTTTTTTTTAAGCAATATGCAAATTATTTATTGATTTTTTTTTACAAAGGGAGTCACCGCATAGAAAGGCCCGAAGGCCATTCGAGGATAAGGGTTAACGAGTGTAAGATGGTCACTGAGACAACAGCTTAGTGCTCGATCATGGTAGAAATTGGATGGAATTTGATTATTTAAGTGGAGATTGGACTTGAAGACGGCTATGTTGCAATCTGCTGGAAAGCACATCAGCAGAACTGAGTTCTACAGAAAGGGGCTTTGTTCATGGGATCTGCGTTCAGATTTAGCACATAAACATGATCAGTATACTGGAAATATATTATTTTATTCTGTGAACTTGAAATCGGGGTTTACGATCACGTTTAGAGCGAGCAATGATGCAACTTAATAAGTATACAGCCATGTAAAGAAATTTTATTTGTGCATGTAAAAACTCTTTTTTTTTTGTTTTTCTCAAACAAATTTTCATCTTCTGCTGGAGTAACTTGTGGCCTTTAAGATGTCATTCAAACCCTTCTGCCCAAACATAGCCCCTGCTATATAACATTTTTTTTGTACTATTGAGTTACCGCTTATCAAGGCCAAAAGGCCACCCAGGGATAAAAATATCGTCAGATAAGAAATAACAATAGACCATAAAGTATCTTAATTAAATTCTTTGCACGGTTTTCACTTTAGTTACAATCAAAATTCGAAAGATATTATTTCAGGCTTTTTGTAAGAAAAGATAAACTGACCAAGAAGAGATAAGAAATAATTATTCAATCACAAACGCAAAATACTGTAGAAATGAAGACAAGAAGTCTCATTCTAGCATTGATTAAACAGTTTTATTTGTCGTCTTCGTTAGTAAGAATAAGGAAACTGGTTAGTCGTTGAGTTTCTGTGTGGAGACGTTGATGATTATACAGGCCTGTTGAAAGAGAAACGTGTGTGTGTTTAAGTTATGGTTGAGTTCGTGTGTGTGCCGCATGTGGAGATAGCTATATTAGGTTGTTTGTATTCCCTCATGGTGGAACCTCGAGCCTGTAGACCGGGTGTTGGCTTGTTGAGTCCCAAGAGAGAAGTTGAGGGCGACAGGTCCGTTCCCCGTGTAGTTGTTGTCAGTCCAAGATCTAGGAAGAAAGAGTGTGTGTGTTGCCGGTTTATCGTTTTATAAACTCGGTCACGTGACCGAGAGCTGGCTCTTTTGATTGGACAAACCAGGAAGTTTATTCAAAATCTCCAGCCTCGAGAATTTGCTCCTGATCCTGATTATATTTGTTGCAATTTCGTCTACAACAATACAATTAAAAAAAACTTTTTGGTGCTAGGAATAATATGCTTCCACTCACCGGAATTTTTTACTACTATATTAATATTAAATTGTTTATTATATGTAAAATAAATTATCTTGGACAATTAAAATAATTTCTAATGCTATTGATAATGTTTATCCATTCACTTTATTTTATTTTTTATTGTTTATGTTTGAATAAAGTTTTGAAATAAATCCATGACGTTACAACATAAATCTGATTATTTAAAGTTTTAAACATTGTTTATAAAAAAGTTTGGTGTTTATTTAGAACTAGCCTAGGTGCCTGACATTTCCCAGGTGATTGGAGATGTGTGTGTTTAAAAAAATAAATAAATAAATAAAAAAAATAGTAGGCAGGCTTGAACCCGTACCACGAAGGAGGAAAAGAATGTGAACCCCCCCCCCAAACAACGTGATGCCTTCGCTGTTGCACCCATCGCTAAACCGGAAGTGACGAATGTTTAAATAAGGCTAGTCAATTGAAAAGAGGGGATGATTTTCGAAAATATTGGTGAAAAAAAGCGACCCCTCCCTGTAGAAAAGTACCTAGTTGAGGGTGAAGGAATTAATGGTTTTAGCCAATTTTTCTATATTGGTCGTCCGAAGGGTTGAACTTCAAAACGATACTGATTTCGTGAAAATCTGTCACCTCTATCGAAAGTTTTAAGCAGACGTACAAACATACATACATTTAAACAAACAGGTGATATTTATATTATAGATTACACTTATTTAAAACAAAAATACACATTTCTTTGATGTACATACTCGTCATGGAACGAAGATGTCATATGTCAAAATCACGTAAATGTATTGAGTAGTTTTTTTTTTTGTTTTTTTTTCTCTAAGAAAATAAAATTTTATAAAGAAGCAAGAAGTAGGATTTTTCATCGGCCATTATATTTTCATCCAGCCTAAATAGGGGAGAAACAGGCAGACAGCTCAATTTGAACCATTGAGATCAAAATCAGCCTTATACAGGGTGGCACGATAAAATCGTCCTAGAAAAGACATGATACCATTTCCGTTTGATGAAAGACGGTTTTCTTTTTTTTTGTTGCAGACCATCTATTAATACTAGTTGGCTAGTTGTGTACTAAGCCACGGTTATGGTCTTTGGTGTGGTTTCAAGTGAGGGTCACATCATGCCACCTCACATCTTCGAAATTGGTTTGAAAGTCAACACCAAAGTGTACTTGTATGTGCTGAAGAGTGTGGTAATCCCCTAGTGCAATCAGGTGACTGCTGGCAGACCCTGAGTGTGGTACCAGGCCTCGGTTGCAGTCCACAAGTCCAAAGAGACCCAGGCTCCGCTTCAGGAGTGCTACGACTTTGTACCCTTCTCTTACTGATCTCCCTCCTCCCCTGATCTGAACCAGCTAGATTACTTTGTTTGATCATACGTCGAGAACACCACCAACATAACCTCCCACAACACCAAAGCTAGCCTAATCAACGCCATCCACTGAGTATTCGCCAAGCTCCAGCCGGCACTTGTGAAAGACATGTTTCCAGTTACAGACCCATACCGAGGCGGCGATTTAGGCTGAAGGCGGCTACGTTGAATAGACGTCAGCTCTACTACATAATCAAGTTATTTAAATTGATTTTTTTTTTTTTTTTTTTTTTGCAAGAAAAGTTTAAAGATAAATCTGTAGTGTGTTTTTTTTTTTTTTCTTTAAGTGAACAATTTCATTGTTTCATCCTGTAATGGAGAGAAATTTCATATTAAAATCGCTAAAAAAAAAAAAAACAACAAAAAAAACCCCCTAACTTAATCAATTCACGTGAATTTTCGAGAATGACAAGTAAATTTAGAACAAGTTTTTACATCGAAATGTTATATTCTTGTATCGGATTCTGTCTTGTGACTTACCAACGATAGTGGGCAGCACTTAAAGAAACAAATAAGCTGTGAATCATATCCGTCATTTGCCAATTTGATTCCGGCCCTCAGAAAATTGTTGTGGAACTCGATGAGTGTTTAACCATCAATTTTAAACTATGTCATGCACTTAGTCTTCTTTCTCCCTTTCTGTGTTGACCTTAAACTATATCCAGTGGTGAGGCCCCAGCTTGCTGGCTTTGGGGAGTGTGGAGCCACCCTTTAATTGCCATTGCTCCCAGGTCCACTCTGACCCGGAGTGGTAGTACCTGTTAGGGTCCCAACTATGGGTTAAATAGAAACTGACTTGAAAACAACAAATATATTCTATTAAAAAATCTTTCTTCAAAATCTTTGGATTCGGCATAAAATAACCTGAAAAGGGTTGATATGCCGTAAAACAAAAACAACCAACCAACCCCTTCTGTGTGTCTCTTTCTCTCCCTCTCCTTCTCTCTCTCCCTCTCCTTCTCTCTCTCCCTCTCCTTCTCTCTCTCCCTCTCCTTCTCTCTCTCCCTCTCCTTCTCTCTCTCCCTCTCCTTCTCTTTCTCCCTCTCCTTCTCTTTCTCCTCCTTTTCTCTTTCTCCTCCTCTTCTCTTTCTCCTCCTCTTCTCTTTCTCCTCCTCTTCTCTTTCTCCTCCTCTTCTCTTTCTCATTCCCATTCTCTCCCTCTTTCTCTCTCAGTTTATTGGAGATATATGATACATATACTGAAACTTCATATCGGCTGAATATTGCCTTACTCACAGTTATCACCGTACTCTTTATACCTATGTATTTATTTGTGTGTAAATAAATATAAGTTCATCTCATCATACAAAAGTTAGTATATAAGAAAATGTCTTTTTGGTCCCCTGACAAAGGGAGGGTGGACCTTTAAATTCAATCACCCTCGTTCGTTCGGCTGTCTGCACTTTTCTCAATAACTACGCCTTGGAATTTTTGGAAATTTTGCACAAACATTAAACATGATATGAGTAAAAAAAGTAACAGAACGGATTTTTCAGGAAAACTCCGATACCCCTCCCCGTCCCCTATGAGTGCCTTTAGTGTTAAAATGGCTAAAATTGACCCTTTTGTGCTTATTAAAAAAAATTGATGCCTTAGATTTTATAAAACTTTCTGAAAAGTTGTAACTAACTGATTTTTATATAATTTTGTTTGTCTATACTTTGCGATAACTCTTGAGTTTGCCCCTGGAGCTCTTTTAGGGCTAATAAAAGCACTTCATTTTTTGGACTATTTTACCATATTTGTCCAAAACTTTCTGCGTATGTTTACCAGTTTTGCATGGTGCTGAACTCAAATTTACAATGTTAAGGCCCAAAACTGGACCGTTTGTTCATTTTCACCAGGATTTGACTCCCCTTTTGGGGCTAAATGGAGGGGGGAAATGCTGAACTTAGTCATTTTTTATGCCTCGTTCACTGTGCACTCACGGGGGACCATGCATGCTTCACTTGTGCGTTTTTTTTTGTTTTTTTTTGTTTTTTTCCTTATCGCTAGGCAAAATCATTTCAAGTCCTTAGGAGACGAAAAAGCAAAAATCAAGTCGGATAATCTTCACTGCCTGAATTAGATTTGAACAGAAATCCTCTACTTTAAATAAAATTAACAATTTTTTTTTTTCGTTTTTTTTTTTTTTTTAAGTCCTCAGAAATGACATTAGTTTCGAGACAGGGTTCAAAAGAATCGCCAACCTAATAGGTCCCAAACTATCAACTTAACTCCAACTTCTCTCCCTATGCTGAAACAAACTCAATGTGAAAAATGAAACCCCACACAGGATTTAAGCCTATACCTCTGATAGAGGGCTCACTTAATGCAAGTGTCATATTTGACTATTTTACTGACAAACCACACAATTACAGAAAGCTGTATTTATATAAGTTATTCATCCTTCAGGCTCTGTGTCTAATCTTTTGTTCGCATTTGTTTTTGTTTTTTTTTGTTTGTTTTATTTCTCATGATGAAACTATGATCTCTTCGGAATTTTTTTGTGGAGCAAATACAGTGAAAATAAAATGGATCTCAATATACACTATATAAATGTGTAGATTAGTTTAATAGTCCATTTATAATAAAGATGACAATCCAAATTACCAGACCATCTCAATATCTGGATTTGTTTTTAGTAAAATATGCATTCTGAAGAAGTCCCACGCTCTCTACCAGGCATATAATGACCTCGATGTTTGTCGATGTCGTATCTGAGTTTTGCTTCTTCTGGAGAAGTTGCTTTATCAACATCCTGTTGTTAATCTACATATAAAGTTAGGCATGTGTATATGTTTATATATTTGTATGTACAGGATTCACTTCTAAACTAATTAACAGATCATTATGAATTTTGGAACACTGCTGTTAGGCGTAAGGGGGGGTGATGTGGACTATATTTAGTTGTATTTAGTTTGATGCAAACTAAAGGATAAAAAGGAGCAGAAACTCTCTGAAAATACAGATACCTCCAAATTTTTGACATTTTTTTACAACATGTATTCAATATCAATTAATAAATATTCCCGGAATTTTTTTTTTTTTTTTTTTAGTATTTTACAGGCGTTTATGGGGGCATAATATGGGCAAAATAGTGCAATAAAAAATTAAAATATTTCAGATCTGCATTGAATTTCACCCATCATTATACATGATCCTCAAAGTTTCAATTTCTTGAAGCCACTTGTTTCCATTTTCCTAAAATCAGAAACATGTAATGGATTTTAATGAAAATTGATATAAGAATTCTCAATATTAGAATTAGTAGTATTGATTTTAATCTTTTGCAAGAGGATATCCAAGTGCTACAAAACAGTTTTGTTCAACTAATTAATTTGACTCCTCCTGGGACTGGTATTCTTTTAGTCCCTGGTCTATAGATTCACTGGTTTCTCACTATATGACTCCATATACAAATGATCGTATTCTTGAGGCATTATGCTCTCCCACAAACCAAGGGAGGTAAACTTTATGGAGTCAATAAAAATGAATTAAGACTATTTTCACAATATGGAAACTCCTTATAGGGTGAAAAGAAATCTCTCAAATTCAATAATCTTGTAGTGAATTATATTATTTAAACCACTCCATTGGTTGGGGTATTTACTTCTCTCCCACTGCAAGAACTGTGACACTGGGGTCGGAAAGTGGGATTGAGAAGTCAGCACACCCGAGGAAGGGGCACTCTGACCTGCAAAATATGCCTGGGCAGACCCATCGGCATTCCACAGTAAGGGCGCCTCAAGCGATTAGCAATAAACTAACCCCTTTTTGAAAAGAGAAAGCCTGGGAGGGTGGACCTCCAAGAACTGCAAAAGAACAGCTTTACACCGCAATTAACAGGGACCAGATCATTACAGGGATGGTCTAATTCGTGTTGATTTTGCACCCCTCCCCCTTCCTCAAGGGAAAAATCCTGCTGGTTGTAGGGGGTCAAGTAAAAAGGAAATGAAAATAAATAGAAACTAATAAGGTTATCTGATAAGTGCCTAAATTTGCATGGCCCCTAGTATCAATATGATCCGTGAATAACATCCAACTGACCCTTGGGGGTAGGGAAGTCGATCCTCTCTCACTTTTTCTTTTTTTGATTTTTGACACCACCAACACGTGTGATTTTTTTCCCCCTCTCCCCCAACCTCAGTTTTGTATGTGCTTATTTAGAGAACGGACTGGGTCATTCAAGGGCACTGCATTCTGTCAAGTGTTAATCATCTTTCTGTCTCCATTGATGGAGTCAAATGTCCTCATTCAAATAAGTACAGCATTTATTTTTTCTGACTTCTACTTGTTCTTTGGCTGCAGTGTGTGTGTGTGTGTGTTAATTATGGGCATGTTAAAAAAGAAAAAAAAAACTTTTTTAACATAACTGTCCACATATGCTCGAGTGGCCTCTGAACCTTGATAAAAGTTAAATTGTCAGTTGGAGGATTAGAAACGATGAGTTTAATAGTCAGGATTTTATTTAAGAGGATGGCTCAACAAGTATTTGTTAACATTGAACTTGAAAATTACCATTTCATAGTCGGCTGGAAAGCGGCAATGTGATATTGTATTCTGCAGATGGCAAGTTCTAGGAAAGAAACTTTATTCATGAGTTCTGTCTGTGTCTTAGATACACAGAGGGGGAATAAAAAGTTCTTTGCAATTGTTGAAACTAGAGTTCTTGCTGCGAATAGTCAGAAATTGGAGCTGAGTTGACACCTTCTGTAGAAGTAACGATGGATTAGAGATGGACTGGCAACCTGCCTTTTTTATAAAAGGGATGTAGGAAAGAGAAGAGCTCATCTCCTACTAAATTATATTTTGTATTATCACGCAGATAAAGTTTTCTCTGGGAGACCCCCCCCCCCTCTCCAATGTGTGTCTATTACGTATATGTGCGTGCGACTATTAGTATATAAATTAAAAAGATTAGAAATAAAATTACATGGAACTTTATTATATTGTCAGATCAAATCAATAAGGACGGGAATGGGGAAAAAACTAAAAATTCTTTAGGCCATGTCATTTCGAAACTAAATGCTTCTCCTCAGAAGGTCATGGTATTTCGAAGGTAAATGCTTCTCATGAAGCATTTACCTTCGAAATACCATGACCTAAAGTTTCTCATTTTTTTTTTTTAGACTTTCGTCCTTATTGATCTGATAATATAAAGTTCTATGTAACTGTATTCCTTATTTTATGAAATGCTCCTCTTAACCAGGTAGAGCTTTTTCTATCTTAATAAGTTTGCTTTATGAATGAAACTGTTTTGGTTTTTTTTCAGGTTCAGTATTATCTATTTAGTATATATGTAAAAAAAATTACACCCTTTCATCTTCATAAGATATACTTATTGTCACATTACCGTGTGTGTGTGTACGCATATACACATTTGTATGTATCTATGGCGGTAGTTTAATGGTCACCAACATGGTGTATTTGCTCGATATGCCAATATCAATTTTTGCAAGTGGTTACCGATTATAACTCCTTGTTTTCTAAAACTTTTTATCTGGTCTTTGCCGATGTACTAAATCGTATGAAATAGTCTCCTAAAAACTTTTTGTTATATATTAAATATAGTGTAACCCGGATATAAGAGACTTAGTCTCCAGTCCCTACAGCGCTCTTCTGTCCAGGGGTTTTTATATCTGAGTTACACATTATATTAACACAGGTTCTAGTTGTTCTCATATTCAGTCTCTTATATCTGGGTTACATTGTATATTCTGTTCATGGAATCAATTTTACCCATCATCAGACTGGTATTCTTCCACACGTCGTGAGACTGATAGTTAAGTGAAAATAAACAAATGTAAAGTTGCATACTTTACGATTTTAGCAATTTCAGATAATACAAGAAAATATTATCTTCTATAATATAAATCTCACCTGTCTGTTTAAATGTATGTATGTTTGTATCTCTGCCTAAAACTTTCGACAGAGGCGACGGATTTTCATGAGATCGGTATCATTTTGAAGCGCGACGTATCGGATGACAAATATCGAAAAATTGGACAAAAACATTAAGTCCTTCACCCTCATCTGGGCAGTTTACTACAAGGAGGGGGGGGTCAATTTTTTGCGAGCCATTTTTGCAAGTCGTCGTATCGGTTGGATTGACTTTGTCTAATTTTAACGTTCCGAACTTCCGGTGGCGTCAGATTTTCTTTCATTTTCTTTTCCGCCTTCGCGTCACGGATCCTAGACTGCTTGCCTACTACCACTTTTTTTTTTTTTTTTTTTGCTCAACACACACCTCCAAACACCCGGGCAACGTCGGGCACCCAGGCTAGTATATAATATAGAAAAGTCCTTTAAGTTTGTTGTTTTTTCTTTCTTTTTTTTTTTTTTTTTTTTTTTTTTTTTTTTTAAATAAATCCTTTTAGTTGGAGATACCAATTATTAAACAATAAAAGCTTTGGTCTCAGTTAATTAATTTTATTGTTAAATAATTGGTTTCTCCTTTAAGTTTAAAACCGG